>NW_022204061.1:0-58982 GCF_007655135.1 Punica granatum
AAGAGAAGGCAGTCTTTTGAGAATCTTGAACACGGAAAAGATTGTTAATATGATTGTTTGAGAGGCTCAAAGGTTTGCAGGAAAATGACATTTCTTCACTGGCTACAATAGTTGCAACATGTGGTTTAAATGCTGCCCTTGCTGAAGTAGAGAGCAAGAAGTCTCATGAGCCTGGGGCTTCTTGTGAGCATACCAATAATTCCGCAGAATGTCATCATGTGGAGTGGGAAGTGGTAGAAATTATTATCTCAAAAGGTTCACAAAGAGAAGTCAAACAGAGTCTGAACTCCCGAGCCTGGACAAGTTTTTGGTCAAGCACGAGACAAAGCTTGAAAAAGAAGTCCGAGAAGCCAGGGATCATAAGAGTAACCAGGCTAGGGATGAAGCAACAGTGGCTAGTAACAGTAGTGACATAAGCGTGCACTCAGAACTTCCTGATCTAGAGAAGTCTTAGTAAAGCATACGTCAAAACTCGAGAGAGAGGTGCTAGAAGCCAAGGCTAGTAAGACTTCTACGGATGTTAGGAAAGTCGTAGAACAAGAGGTAGGGGAAGTTTTAGATAATGGCTCTGATATGAGACGTCGGAATTCAGAGAAAGGTGTCCCCGAGGTTCCCAGCCTAGACAAGGTTCTTCTGAAACATGTCCTCAAGGCTTGAAAGAGAAGTCTTAGAAGCAAGGAACAGGAGGACTGAACTTGTCGGGAAAGAAAATATGAAGTCGAATCTGGCTGACGGGGAAGTGAGGGAAGGTGCGTTGATATCTTAGTCAAGCCCGTGCACCGTCTAGAGAAGGACAACAGCAAGCTCTTTCTTCTGGAACCAATTATGAATATCAGAAGCACCAAAAGAAGCAAGGAAGAGATGGAAATTGTGCCACCGACTGTGAGAGTTTGGACAAAGTTTTGGTGAGGCATGTGTCTCGACTGAAAGAGAGAGAATGAAGATCAAACCAGAGGACTTTTTGCCAAAGCCAAAAGGAATGATTCAAATAAGCACTCATGGGAAGAAGAAAAAGACGGCCTCGACATATTTTCGTGAGACACAAGTCGAGGCTCGAGAGGGAAAAGGCAGCATCTCATCTAGAGCCACGAGGGGGACACCAAGCTCTCGATTCGCGTAAAGCAGCACGGGAAAATGAGTTGCAGGAAGCTTGGGGAGGTATGAGCCTGGGGAATGTCATGAGGAGCGATTCAAATATGCCTCGCAGGAAGAAGAAAAAGACGGCCTCGGCCATATTTTGTTGAGGCACAAGTCGAGGCTCGAAAGGGAAAAGGCAGCATCTCATCTAGAGCCACGAGAGGACACCAAGCTCTCGATTTCGCGTAAAGCAGCACGGGAAAATGAGTTGCAGGAAGCTTGGGGAGGTATGAGCCTGGGAATGTCATGAGGAGCGATTCAAATATGCACTCGCAGGAAGAAGAAAAAGACGGCCTCGGCCATATTTTGTTGAGGCACAAGTCGAGGCTCGAGAGGGAAAAGGCAGCATCTCATCCGGAGCCACGAGAGGAGACCAAGCTCTCGATTTCACGTAAAGCAGCACGGGAAAAGGAGTTGCAGGAAGCTTGGGAGGTATGAGCTTGGGGAATGTCATGAGGAGTGATTCAAATATGCACTCACAGGAAGAAGAAAGACGGCCTCGACCATATTTTGTTGAGGCACAAGTTGAGGCTCGAGAGGGAAAAGGCAGCGTCTCATCCGGAGCCACGAGAGGAGACCAAGCTCTCGATTTCACGTAAAGCAGCACGGGAAAAGGAGTTGCAGGAAGCTTGGGGTGGTACGAGCTTGGGGAATGCCATGAGGCCGCACCTCTCGAAACTCGAACTAGATAAAGTAAGTTCTCTTTCTCAGTTTCGGATTCGGATTTTTTTTTTTACTTAACTACCAATATCCATGTACGAGGGATAACTGATTTAAAAGCTTTCTGTTGTGACTGATGTTTGTGATCAAGGCTGCCTGGATCAAAGCTGAAGAGGAGGAAAGGAGAAAAGCTCTCAAGGGGATGTAAATGCTGTGCTGTTACTCACAAACTCTCGTGTCAACCCTGTGAGTTACATCAAAAAGCTCTGTGAATTGCTCACAAACACTTGTGTCAACCCTGTGAATTACATCAAAAGCTCGGTGAATTACTCACAAAACTCTTACGACGTCAATTCTACGACAAATACCCGACTCGTCATTTTGTTTCTTCAAGCTGTTCAATAGAATGTTGACTATTTCTCGTGTCCCGTATTATTCGTTGCTCCCAATTACCGGTTGTTTTTAAGCTGGGGTCCTCTCAGAGGAACCGTTTATCGGAGAGTTTGATATGGACATGCACTATATATATAGCACACGAGGGAGACGCAGATAATCATGTTGAATCAGAGATTTCCTTCGAGTAAACATTACAAAGAGTTGTTCCCTTTTTTATCAAATGATGAAAAAGTGGGCAGCTGCTTTCTGTGATTTTAGTCTGCAAGGGTCAAAATGCATTCCACAAGTTGATCTGATGAACAAAGGTTTATAAATGGTTCAGCATCAACCGGTTTGGTTGGGTTCGGTCGGGCTATCTATATATTATTATCTATATATATACATATATCTATATAAATGTTACGTTGTTTAGAATTCTGTATTCTCGCGACTGTGATTCGTTTTCGTTTATTTTTGTTATATTTTAAAAAAATTATTTTACTTGTAACATATTCTATTCGACTTTCGATGAATAAACTAACGAAAGTAATAAGTGTGTTCATATTACTATTTCGTCTTATTAGGCAAATAAATTTTTAAGGATGAAACAAATAATAAAATTATAAAGTAATACAATAATAAATACGTTGTTTAACGATAAAGTAAATAATAATATTATATAATATATTACTATATACGTTTACTCAATTATAAGGTAAATAATATTAATATGCTATTTTATTTTTCTATAAATTTTACAACAAATTAATTTCAAGAATCTATTTATCTCTCTCTATCTTTATATCTATATGAATGGTGTGCTATTTAGTGCGACATAAGAGAGTATGATTCGAATTTCGTATGTCTCTCTGCGATTGTAATTCATTTTGTTTGTTTTTTTTATTATATTTTTAATAAATTCATTATATATATAATATATTTTAGATCAAGCAGATGATTTTCTCACATACAACATACCCCAATCTACCATTCCGATGCAAATGTTCAGATCTATTATGACATAGTCTTTTAGGATTTAAGGTAGTATGTGTACTATGCAGATTCTATACTATACCATACTTTCATTTTTTATATATATATTTTATTGAAAAAATAATAAACTTTATTGATTTGTCACATTTACTTGTTGAAAGTTAATTAATGTGTAGCTTTCAAATCATTTTTCACAAATTACAAAATGTGTTGTTTTTTGCCGCTTAACTAGCACATGTTAATTTTGACATTATCCAAGGAGAATGATTCCTAGGTTCATTAATTGCTTCAATTTAATTTTCACCGACTATGTAACATTGATTATCCTATTAATTTTAAATTGATCAATCTCACATAATTCTTTCCATTAACTATCCTATATTAGTTTAAATGCCACAATAAAATATTTTCGTAATAACATCATTAATGACCATGTGCGTAACACGGCCATCACCCCAGTTTCATTAGTGTTTTGAAACCCATATGGGAAGTTTGCAAATATTGAATCGATGAAATTAGGTTTTTTATTCTAAGTGAGACGGTTCATAATTCTTTCCTACGCCATTGGTTAGATCTGTTCGACTTTAGCCTAAGTCCACTCTTCTCTTGCTCTGGTGAATGAGTTGATCTGCTCGCTTCAATTCATCATCCTGTTTTCAGCGTCTGAGTTTACTGACAGGACGTGTGAGTAATCTTACTTGACACACACCGATTTGATAACCCAACTACAATTTCAGCAAATGCAAGCAAATGATGTCGTAATTTTTACTTTTATTGTAGGAATTTCATTCGTTTTACTTCGCCACATATCCGTAAGGTAAGATGGAGACATATCACATAATAAGTCAGTAAAATAAGCAAAATTGGAAAAACTAAAAAAGTATCGGGGGAAAATTCGATGATAAAAAACTTCTGGGTAAAATTAGGAGATTATCTAAAACATTGCCTGGCGCGTCTGTTCTGTAGTTGAGACGGACTACCGGTTCACGTCCAATGCGTGAGATTGGCTGCCCCATTTGTAGGGCCGAAAATCCCAGCTGAGCTGTTTCCGAATATTCGGATTTTTATACCCTATTTTTTTTTCCGGTGAAAAGGATTTTTTGTACCCAATTTGGCTGTAGAGTTAGTCACATTAATTTTTTTCTCGTTTACGTGGGGAGGGCACTTCAAGGTTTAATACAATAAAATTGAAACTCTAACAACTAATAAAAGGAAAGCAATAGTATCACAACGAGTATCAAATCTAGAATCTTTTGATCAACATGTGAGGATATACGCCATGCCACTGATTACACCCTCTTTGATACGCGTTGTTATTTACCCGTTTGAAAATGTAAAAATCAACCAAATACCCCTGACATGTCTTGAGTTTATTCAAATTTTAATATATTGAAATATATTGGGGTTGTACGTTAGAAATTATGATGGTTTGTGAAGTGAATATTGCTAATGATGGTGAGTCGCAAAACGGATTATATCATCAAAATAATAATCTCCTGCGATGATAGATGATTCTTTAGAAAGGGTAACGGAAATTGTTCCTTAGGCTGTTTTTAGTTGGACCGGGGAACCAGCAATGAAAAATTGCCCTATTTTGCAGCTATGCCTAAATGTCTATTTGATTTCTCTCGCTTCTGGATTTGATAAATCTGCTCATAACATCAATTTGAGAATATCCTTTTATTTTTTTTATTTTGTAAAACTGATCAAATTCTTTTGCTTTTTCTCTGCTTGCTGAATCACTCGAAGTTGTACACTTTCAAAAGTGCCTATCTTTAACAAATATTGATTCGGTAATTTATGCAGGGAGCTATACAGGGAATGATATTGAAAGAACATACCAAAGGAGCTGGGAAATCTAACGAATCTTGTCAGCATCATGGATTTGTTTAGCAACAAAACAGAGGGACACATACCGAAATCTTTCTCCTAGTCGAAGTCACTCAGATGTCTGTAAGCATTACTTACTTCCTTTGGCTTCTTGAAAATAGAGGAAGTCTTTGCAGCTTCGATTCTTTTCTTCTCAAGAGAGGAGAAAATCAGGAAATGCGTGAGGTTCATTGCGCTTTCAAAAGGAAAACTGGTATTCTTTTCTCATTGTTAACTTGATCTTCCAGTCGTCTCAACGATAACAAGCTAACAGGACTTTATCCCCAACGATAACAATGAGTAATTTAAGATACCTATCCGTGCCTTGTAGAACGCAGCAGGTTTGCATATCTGAACATAAACTGAAAGTCGATGTAAGAGCAAAATAGTGACTGGAGATACGAAAATCCAAACTTCTACTAGTTTAGGGTGCGTTTGATTTCAGAGTTAAAGTAACTTTGATTTTGATTTTGATTTTGATTGTGGAAAATAACAAATATGATGAGATTATAAATTTGACTTGGAAAACGTGTGTTTTTGTTGTGTAGTGTGTTGAGTTAAAATCACACTAACAAATCAAACGCAGCATTAATGATCTGAGACGTCTTAGACTAATGTTTGTCGAATTTGCCATTTCCAGCAGTTCCTTTGCGAAATTTTTGATATCGAAGCACCCTACAAGCCAGAAATTTAGTAAAAACTAAACAGGACTGCAGCCAGCAGGGGTTCACTTGAAACAATAATCCAGAATGCGGGGTGGTCAGTCAGATAAGCGAGATTTCCGGGGACATTTCTGTGAAGAAGCTGCCAGTCAGGAGCATGAATGAAACGCGTTTGGTCGTTTGGACACGTGGCATCACGGGATGGCTGGGTTGACACGTGTCACGAGAACGGTGGCTCGCCTTCAGCCATCAACGAGCTTAATTTCTTGCTTACGACAAAAGAGAGATTTCTTCTTCTTCAACCTTCTCGCGAGTACAGAAATTTCATACTCGCCGGGACAATTCGGAGGACAGAGTAGAGACGCATGCTCCATAGCGCCATTGTTTGTCATTTCCTCCCTCCCTCCCTCTGCTCCCATATATTTGCAATCTCTCTCTCTCTCTCTCCCCAAACCCTTCTTCCTCCTCCTTGCTGCAAAATCCTCGATCCATAGTCCTCCATAGCCGCCCAGCAAGCCTGTGCTCGGTCTCGTTATTCTGCTGAAGAGACCGGAGCTAGGAGGCGAAGATGAGTGGTGTGCTGCGGAGAAGCTCTACCCTGCTCCGCACGCTGCAGAAGCAGGGACCCAGTTTCAGCAACCACCGGTTTCCCATTCCCACCATTTCCCGGGAGCCAAGCGCAGAGCAGGCCCTACTTCGGTAAATTACCCAACTTTCCCAGGAGAATCAGGGAGTGCAATGATCTTACCCCCACGACCGCGATGTTCTCCTCCTCCTCGTCGGCTGGGGCGGCTTCGTCCAAGGTCGGCCTTGTCGGGTGGTATTTGGGGATGGTCAAGTCTAGGCCTATCATCACGAAGAGCGTCACCTGCGCGCTTATTTACACGGCTGCTGATTTGTCGTCTCAGGTGAAGAAAAAAAATGAGTTCTTGGATGTTTGGGTGTTCTCTATGTTCCTTGGATGGATTGAATTTGATTTGGTACGTTTTTGGTTTTCATCATTGCATCGCTTTGTGGTACGGAAATGTGAGGACTCGTTTGGAAAAGGTTGTTCTGTTTTAGTTTCTACTTTTTGCTGGAATATGGAGAATGTGATAAAAACATGTCGGGATTATGTTAATTATTGGGAATGGCCGTGTTTAAGTAGAAAATGGAAGAGTTTCTGGCACCACATGTGCCCTGAATCTGTTCTTTTCTTGTCCTTTCAGAACATGTTGTGGGATAAACATTTGGGCGTATGTTTAATGTTCTGATTCTTTGAGTGGATAATATGGCCTTGCTGAATTCCTGGCTTTGGTTGCTCACCGATATTCTCTGTAATATATAGCATATGACCCTTTATCTATCAGTCGAATTCTCCGTGTTGAAGTGCGTCGAGGATATACAGTACTGCTGAAGTATTAGTGTTTTTGCATTCGAATGCCTAAGAGTGTCTTGCTGATTTGAAGTAAAATCCTCATTATCTAGTTGCACTTTAACAAAGGTTTCGTTGGTACTATTGGCATTAGTGTGAACCAAATTGTTTTGACAATATCAAGCCTTGTTGATATTTTAAGTATTGTTCATTAATACCCGTGTGAAGTCCATATTGTATCATCCATTTTGTGCTTAAAGTTAGGTATCGTATCAACTCTTCACTTGTATTACTGAATGAGTGATCATGTAGTTGTGCTTCTTTCACCCATATCATCGATGACTTTCCACTCACAATTGTGTTTTTTTGCAGACAATTGCAAGAGCACAATCAGATTCATATGATCTTCAGAGGACACTAAGAATGGCTGGATATGGGATGGTTATATTAGGACCTTCCCTTCACTTCTGGTTCAATCTAGTGTCGCAGCTCTTCCCAAAACGAGATCTCATCTCCACTCTGAAGAAGATGGTCATGGGCCAGGCCATCTATGGACCCATCATGACTGTTGTGTTCTTCTGTGTAAATGCACATCTACAAGGTATTTAGACATCTGAATGTGTTTAATCTTCTAATCTGTCAATGCATACTAGACCCAAGATTGTCTCCCAACTGATATGTAGAAAAATCATTAGAAGTGACTGATGTGTTGTTAAGTTAACATAGCATCTGGTTATCTAACCTACTCTTCAAGATAATCGGAAGAAAGGATGTTTCTGCTTATATTACGTTGATTACTTGAGACATTGCAGTTGGAGGTAGTTTCAAAAGCTTAATGCCAATTGCTAAACTTGTGCCAACGACACCTCTAAGGCATTTCGTATCATTCCCATATTCAGGTGAAAATGGGGCAGAGATCGTTGCACGATTGAAACGAGACTTGGTCCCTACATTGATTAGTGGTGTTATGTACTGGCCCGCTTGCGATTTCATCACCTTCAAATTCATCCCTGTCCATCTACAGGTATAAGAGTTTTCCCATTTCTTCGCTTTTATGACTCGTTTTCTTTTTCTTCGCCTCCTTTTAGCCTTATGTGCTTGCTAATTCTGCATTCACTCTGTGTATGGTGGATAATATGTCAAATCATGTTCAAGATGCTATCAAGGAGACTCTTTTATGGGAGAATGTTTTTGAGCTCGGGTGTATTGCGAGCTTTTCCTAATTATTGCAAATAGGCTTTTGTGAGTTGCAACCTTTTATAAAAACCGTCAGCTGCAACAGTTTTTCAGCAACCTTTGTTTGCTTCAAGGATAGTTTTTTGACACTATATGTTCCGAATTTCCTTCACGGCTACTCTCAAGTGGCTCCATAATTGCACTAGATTAAGCTAGAATGGCCTCTTTAGTGTTTTCTCCTCTTTAGTTTAGTGTTTTATAAATCCATGTTTCGTGGTTTTGGATTTTGCAGCCACTGATGAGCAACTCGTTCTCGTACCTGTGGACTATTTACCTCACTTACATGGCAAGCTTAGAGAAAGTGGAGACTTCTTCTTGTTGAACACCAGCGTTAGTCAACTACTCCGCCCTCGGCAAATAATTTCACAGCGGATATTTCGGACTTCAGGCACGAGAAATCGTCCCCGAAATTCGGTACTGGCGGAGTCTCTGATCCCATAGTCGGCTCATAGTTTTGGGGCAGCGATCAACTCCCTGGCTGCAAATTATTTTACTGCAATTGTTTGAATTAATTTTGCTTACAGTAGTAGGTGTAATTTACAAAGTGTAAGAACAGTGCATCTTTGGATGTCAATGTGGCAAAAGAAGTACCCTTTCTCGTAATTCTTGTCGCCGAATACTCCTTCCCCGATGTTTACTTCGTATCCTCGGAGTCTATCGATCGAAAAGCAGAGTGTATTCTTATTCTAAAGTCCCGAAAGGAGGCTGCTAAAATTCAAAAACGATGAGGAACTTATTGGCATTTATTTTGAACACGACACTAGTATCAACGTGCAATATATCAACAGAGGCCCGGTCCGACTCGTTGCATCACGTATTATATTACTTGGTCTTCTCAAAAAGCTTTTAATAGCCTCCTTTGCGAAGTTAATAAGAGTTAAAGACTAAGACCATTTCCAGAACTGATCGCCAGTGGAAGGGCTTAAAAAGCATGTCACGAAAAGTTGGGTGGCTAAAAAGTAATTACGTACTTTTGTCCAGCTGGGAAATTAGGGTTCCCCGAGGTGTCCGTCCATATATAAACACCAAAATTGCGGAGTTCTCCTCCTCCATCTTCTGCAGCGGCCCCGCGCAATTTTCCCGTAGCAGTCTGCGTTCTCTGCGTCGAGCTGAAAGCAATGGGCCACTCCAACATCTGGAACTCCCATCCCAAGAACTATGGCCCCGGTTCCCGCGCATGGTACCCCTCGCTCTCTCTCTCTCTCATCATTCTCCCGGAAGTCGCTCAGTAAATGAGCTGAAGTTCCTCGTTTGGTTGTCCTCTGATCGTTGTACTTTAGAGATCGTAGAATAGTATGCTAAAGGTTGCATCTTGTAGTCTTACTTTTGATTGTGAGAGCTCGGTTAATGGCGGCTGAGCTTCTCAACTCTTTCGCTATGTTTCTTTCCTTTTTCTTGTCCGGGATTTGCCGAGTAATTATTTTGTAGTTTGATATTGGAGTTTTTTGGACTGTAATTGCTCTCCAGTTCAATTAGTGACGGCATAATCATGTTCAGTCTTCTGCAGTCTGTCGAGTTCAGGATTACAAGTAATTGTGTGCGTGTCTAACGCGTGTTTAAGGTTTTTGGTTCGGTTTATTTGGCAAAACTATGATGAGAAAGAGGGAGAAAAAAAAAAACTGCGCTGGAAATCGGATGCATCATCCAATAAGGAGATGAGTATGATGTTGAACCCAATTGAGCAGTAATCAATTATGCACTATAGCAGTTTATATATTTGAGTTACTTATAATCGAGAGAGAACATGATAATGCTGAATCGACATTAAATTGCGTGAATATCTTAAGGTAGGGTTCGTGAAAGTAAAGCCTATGTTATTGAGACCTGATCATACACTGGTGAATCTGAATTTTCGTCATCTAAACTGGAAAATTCCCTAGAGGATAGGGTTCCTTATAGCTTAGCTTCTGTACTTTGAATCCCCAATGTTGTATTTCTCCTGAAATAACCATGCGATGTATTGATGCTTTGTGTGGAACCTTTGGCTGCAGTTATCGTCTAAGACTCCATCATGGCGATGCTTCCACTGAAATTTATTATCTTTTCTACTAGCTTCTGGTGTTTGCATTAGATAATTGCCATTTCCGTGCAGTTTACTACCTGAACTGATTTTTCTGCATATTTTGCAATACCTTGGTTAAAGATTGATGACATTTCTGTCACCTATTACAGCCGTGTGTGTGGGAACCCCCATGGGTTGATCAGGAAGTATGGACTCATGTGCTGCAGACAGTGTTTCCGCAGCAACGCCAAGGAGATTGGCTTCATTAAGGTATACTCTCTGAGTTTTCAGCTCCATCATCTTATTAAGGGGATAGTGATTGGTAGATCTATTTTCATACTTGCCATCTCTTGGGCATTAAAAATGTGACTAGAAGTTATGATTTATTCTTCGGTTAGTGGTCCCAAGATCACCAGTACATTTTTCTTCTCAATCTTATGATGTTGAATCACAGTGCTGGTCGCTTGTTCTTATGTTTTCTCATTGATTTGCAGTACCGCTGAAGAGCCTTGCACTTTCCCGGGCTGCTGCGCCTAAGCATCTGAGAACTGAGATAGTCTTCCAGGAACTTGCATAATGTATTTCTTTTCCTTTACGTGTATTTGACATTGAACCAGATCGCCTATCTTCATACATTTTGGCATTATTATTATTATTATTATGGATTGAATATATCTAATTCCTGAACTCCAGTCCATTTTCTCTCTAATGGCCCTGAATGTTTGCATGAAAAGTCAATCGCGGCGGCCCTGATGGTCACTCGCATCATCAGACATGATCTTAATGGAGCAGATAGCTATTTTCAAGTTACCTGACGTTTTGAGTTGTGGTCGGAAAGTTTCGACATAGTATAAGAGTTGGGTATTTGTTTGCTCATCTGTTCCGACAATTAATTCTGAGTTATGGTCACTCTTTTGGCACCATGCCTAGTAGATAGTAAACTGCGCATTCATCTTGTTAGCTTGATATGGTCTTCCTATAGTCTACTTTATTGTTCCTCTGAGTTACGAGTCATCAATAGTCTACAACTACTGCTTAGAACAATAAAACTGCATACTCAAACTGCCCTCCGACGATGATCGGGGAATTCTGGGTCTGGTGGGCAGGTGAATTAATAGTTGATCGAAATTCGAGGCCATTTTATTTCGATAAAAGATCTACACCCAAGTTCTGTAGCCTTGGGTGGGTACGCTATTCTGATCGCGATTTTCCTATCCCGAGTCCACACCATGTCATTGTGAGAAAGAGTGCAAAGTTTTTACTTATAGGGTGAAATCGAACCTTTCAAGTTTGGCTTTGGGGACTCGGTGAACGTTTTGTGAAAAACTGACAGGCCTATCCGGGCCCGAAATTTTCTATCAGGACCGGCCCGATTCTAAGGGCACAGATCACGACAAGGCCCGCCCATTCTCAGCCCGATCATGACGGGCCGGACAGTCCAAAGTACGATGCATGAGACAGAGAGGGAAGCATCAAGCAACCCACCGGTAGCCCCGGAAGTCTCCATCATAAAAAATCCGAGCTTTCTTCCTACACTCTCCCTCTCTCCTCTCATTCTCCTCGAAAAAACTCTTCCATGGCGACCTCTGTGATGCTCTCGTCCACAATCCCAGCTGCTTCTCCGACCCCGGAAGTGGGTCCCTCTACTGGGGTCCCGAAGTCGCCATTTCTGAGCTCCATCAAGCTTTTGGCGAGCCGTTCTTCACTTTCTCAGCTCAAAGCAAGCGTGGGAGTTGGAAGGAGCAGGAGAAGGGAACGGGGCCCGGTCGTCAGGGCTTCGCTCGACCACATACCGAAGCAGTTCAGGCAAGAGAATCTGAAGGAAGGATGTGAGTGTTGAAAATCTGAACTCTTTTCGGTTGCTGTGGTTGTCGAGCTAAGTCTGCCCCGGGGAGGTCATGTTCTGAGTTTTCCGATTGGATAGTATTCAAGTTGTGGTTGATTGCAGAAATTGATGCAATTTGAACAGCAATTACCATGTAGGATTGTGTGTTCAGGGATTAGGAAATCACTTTTGTTGTGTAAGCATGTTTGGAAATCGTCTTATCCGTTCCTGAGTGCCTGAAACTTTTGTTTGAGGTCAAAGTACTCGTCTTATTGATGAGCTAAGCTCAAGTTTCGTTATTTTCTGTAGAGCTTAAGAGTATTTACTCATAGCTCAAATTTGTAGGGTGTTAAGCTATTGGAAATCAAGAGCGTTGAAGTCTCTCTTCGCCTCATCGCCGTATAGTCTTTAGGGTTGTCTAATATTCTTTTCTTCCATTTGCAGTGGCTGAAAATTTTAAGAATGTTCCCCAGTATCTTTATGGCCTGTCACCTTCGCAAATGGATATGTTCATGACAGAAGATAATCCTGTTCGCAGGCAGTCACAGAAAGTCACTGAGGTCATATCTTACTTGCCCTTCTTATCCACAGTGGTTGTCTTGTGGGACTATCATTGATACAGTGGTCTAGTTGCATGTTGGCTGGAGAAAAATCTTGAAAAATTGTAATTCTTCTTCAAAAAGTGAGATCCAAGTAGATAATGCATTCTGTTATTGTTTAAAAGGTTGTTCTTAATATGGAACTATGGAACTACTCTTTTACTCGTGATAATGGAAAGAGAAACATGAGCTTGTTTAACCACATGAAGTGGGAATTCTCTATCACCAAATAGAAGTATGTCTATTGCGAGAGACAAAATACTGAATAACTGTGGGACTCCTGACAGGAAAGTATCTCATCAGCACGAAACTATTTGGATAATGGAGGCATGTGGAGTTTATCAGGAACGGACTACAAGAGTCCTTCCAAATATAGTATGAGTGTGAGCATGTATCGAGGAGGTGCCAGAGGATATGGAAGGCCGAGAACTGCTCCGCCGGATTTGCCTTCACTGCTCTTAGATGCTCGAATATGCTACCTTGGCATGCCCGTAAGCCACTATACATCTTGAGATACCTTGTTGCTTTGATATGTTACTGACACATTGTCTTTGCGCCTGCTGCAGATTGTGCCAGCAGTGACTGAGCTTCTAGTTGCTCAGTTCATGTGGTTGGATTATGATAACCCTTCAAAGCCTATATATTTATACATCAATTCACCTGGGACCCAGGTAAAATGAAAATACTTTTGTTTGTGATTCTAATTTACGAGTCAATATGGTGTATTCATAGTGTTTTGGTACTGCGTGAAGGATATTTGCATTTATAGTTCTTTTTTCGTGGCCATCAATTTGAAGTTCTTTATACATATATAATTACTTGATTCTTATAGTGATACGTATTGCAGAATGAGAAGATGGAGACTGTGGGATCTGAAACAGAGGCATATGCCATCGCTGACACAATGGCTGTGAGTATCATTTCACCCTGAGTTGGCATCTAGAGCGATAGTTATTACATAATCAACACAATGAAATGCTCAAGAGGTCATAGGACTTCTGGGATTATTTTTTATGATAAGACGAAGCTTGACATTCTGCTGCTCACACATATATTGATAATTCAGATTCAGGAGTGTGTCAAAATCTGTTGGATTTGAAACTGGGAAGAAAAAAATTAAGATCCATTAGTGAATTTCCTGTGACTTACCCTACTTGATTCTAACATTTGAGTGGTTCTGCTTTCCCTTGTTGAAAGTACTGCAAATCTGATGTTTACACTGTGAACTGCGGGATGGCGTACGGTCAAGCAGCAATGCTACTGTCTCTTGGAACTAAGGGTTTCCGTGCTCTCCAGCCAAACTCTTCCAGTATGTTCTATTCTTTCTAAACATAGCTCTTTTTCCCTGATTTCAAATGATAATATTGTTTGGATGCTCTTTTATCGTGTCTGGATTAAGTTTTTCACGGTTGCTTGTGAGAAATTATGGAATCAAATAGAAGAATTCATCGTTGTGCTGTTACTTCCTAAGTATATTCGGAAGTTGGACAGGTATTATACTTTCAAAGGTAAATTAAAGCATCTAGAAATCAAAGTCCGCTGTCAGAATTTTGTTTCTGTTGTAATTCGCTACTGCAATTGATTGGTATAAATTTCTTCCATGCTCGTTTTTATAGATAGTTATAGCTATGTTTATGTATTCACTTATTTAGCTTTGAAATGCAGCGAAATTGTACTTGCCTAAGGTCAATAGATCAAGTGGAGCTGTCATAGACATGTGGATTAAGGTACCATTTCTCTGTCCATCTCTCTCTCTCTCTCTCTCTCCCCCCCTCGATGATATCATGACTCAAAACTTTCTCAGGCGAAAGAGCTTGATGCCAACACTGAGTATTACATCGAACTACTAGCAAAGGGCATAGGGAAGCCCAAAGAAGAAATTTCTAAGGACATTCAGCGGCCCAAGTACTTTAGAGCACAAGAAGCCATTGATTATGGGATCGCTGACAAGATTATCGACTCGAGGGATGCTGCTTTCGAGAAAAGGGTACTGTTACCATTTGCCGACATCTTGTACTCACCCCATAAGAAGCAGTCTGGAATTTGTATTTTTCCTGACCTCTTTCTGGTTTTGTCATATAAATGCTAACATTTACTTCTCTGAGCAGAACTACGATGAGATGCTCGCTCAATCAAAAGCAATGCGAAGAGGGGCTGGAATCGGTCCACAAGCTGCTCCATCTGGGTTTAGGTGATTGCAAAAGCCACTTCTTTTCATCTATGTATAAAGGACAGAAGTTGGAGAGCTTTCCCTTTTCTTCCCCCCTATGTGTACGATAAGCCTCGAACATGCTCTTCTGTGGGCATATTGGCTCTTGATATTCACCATACTGGAAGTGGGTTCGCATGTGGTTGATAGAGTAGAATACTACTCAGCTTTGCCTAGAATTGTGTACTCATAGGATTTTCGAAATACGTTTTTACAAGCCGTATAAAGTTAAAAAGGAAAGCTTTAATTATCGCCAGTACAGGTTCTCACTGCTGTTTCCGCTTAATAGCTGGATAGCTGAAACATGGAAAAGCAAGCATGTCTTGGCATCCATAATCAGGTCCTATAATTTGCAGATACTAATTCCCCTATTCATTTTGCACAATCATCTCGTTCAAGTAATGTAATTGAGACTAAATTCCAAGGAGTTTGACATAATGATTAAAGAGGAGCTCTAGTATCAACCCAATCTCAAGTTCAAGATCCCTTGGAGTTATCGGAGCGCTTCTGACGTGATTATTTGCTCCGTGCGTCGTCGGAGGTTTACAGAGCCCTAGAGATTAGTCGAGCGAAAGCCTAGACACTCCGGATTAGCAAAAAAAAAAGAAGTAATTGAGACTAGTCCTCGCTATTTCCATTGATCTCAAGAAAGGAAACAGGGGAAGTGAGAGCAGAATCACACTACTATACGAATAAAACTTGAATCAAGTGTATCACGCTACATTGGGAAGATGAAGCCTCTAGAAGGGTCTTATACGGTAATACATCTCCACACCAGAATGACACAGTAGGAAACCTCATATATCATTCAAATCTATGCTGGGGGATTAGGATAAACTTTTGGCTTTGGCTTGACTTCTATTTCGTTTATGCTTCGAACGAATATTGCATCAGGTTCATGCCTGCAAAATGAACAGATAACTCAGAAAACAAGGTATGCTAAAGGCGTTTGATCTCTATATAACAAGTTTCAAATGTTACTGGGAAAACATCCGAAGTGGATATGAACAGAAATTTGATATGATTATTCCATGTGCTTTGAATGGATTAAACTTTCTGAAGACAGAAACAAGTCAACATGAAATGAAGCTGGCCTGAATTATTAACAGAAAAGAAATGGTAAATGTTGTGTAAGAGAGAGAGGATTACGGTTTATCTCCTTCCTCGTATGTGTAACTTGAGGCCACAGCTAAAAGGCGGCCATCTCTGCTGAAAGAGAGGGCGGCTATGCTTGTTGGGTATTTAGAGTACTGGACAGTTCCAACAATTAGTGAGAACCACATAGATGAAATATAGTCATATTATTGACTCTTCCTGGACGAAATCTTACCTGGTAGAGCCGCTTCTTGTTGTTCCCATCCCAGACATTGACAAAACCGTCGCAACCACCAGTAGCAAACGTGCCATAGCTGCAGGTTTGCATTAATGAGTTAATATCCCAAAAGAGAGGTAGGATATGCACTCAGGCTATGATCCTCTAGTCCATAGAGGCACTTACATTGGGTGGAAAGCAATGGCATTAACTGGGTACACGATGTCCCTTCCTGCCTCTGATTTTCGATGACACTTGAATGCATATCTGCAAGAAACTTGAAATGATTAATGATCAAAACAATGAAGATTGGAAAGTAGCATCCGACCTCAAAACCTGCTGTGCTTACTTTTTAGCTTGACTAGCTTCAGAGAGATCAAAGAACTCCATGGCAACCCTTCCTTCAACAGAGCTAAGGGCATATCCTGCAAAGATAATAGGCAGTTTGAAAGACTAATGGATCAATATAACATAGTGCACCCAAGTAAGAGAATTTAATTAGACTGGCAGGAGGACTGATCCTATTCTTGGGTGACCAAGAGTTCCCCCTACAACTAAAACCTAGAAATCCAAGTTCAAAGGTCCTGGGCCAGTTGGAAGCAACCCAAGAAGAATTTCATGCAAGATGATCATTCATTGGCAGTTAATGAAACTCAAGTATATGATGGAGGCATACCTGTCCCATTTGGATAACAACGGACGCATCTGGTTTGATATTTCAGAGAAGATTCCCTACGCTGCTCTGGTTGAGACATATTTCGAAGATCATAGATATTTACATGTCTTCCTGCAGTTGCCACCACCAGACGATTTCCAACAAGAGACAGCGAGTAGATACGTTCAGGTTGTGGGTATGTCCCAACAAGAGTCCGCTCCTGCCCACTAGCACCTCTAGGATCCCAACATTTTAATTTTTTATCCCAGCTGCCAGTGATAACTTGCCCTGTATCAAAGATGGATGAAAACATTATCGAGTGTGTCAGGTTAGTGCATGATAACATAAACAAACAAGTTTGGTACTCTGTGTCCGTCTAGAAAGAAAAGCCATGGCCTTATAACAACAAATTCAAGTACAAGAAACAGTATGAGCTAATTTGCGAAAAGAGAAAAGATTACTGCTTACGCTTCAAGGGACGACACAATACATGAATTATTGGAAAAAGTCAATCCAATTATTTCATCAAAAGTCAGCCAACATCTCTCAGACCAAAAGGTAACACCTTGTTGGAAAGCAAAACCCACCTGCAGAATAAGAGTACTCAACACATCGAACGGGAGCTTCATGCTTTCCCAAAATATCCTCTTTGCCATGGTTGAACACAAGCCTGAACCATCACGTTTCAAAAACCCCTAATGAGGAAAATTTCTAATTTTCAACTGCTTAGCCACTAACCATGAGTACCAAAAGTAAACAGCAAGCAAGCAATATCAGGTAACAGTACAATTAGTTGAAAGTTACTTAAAAAGAAGAAAAAAATCAAGACAAAGAAGAACATAGAGAAGTACGAGCACAAACCGGCGGACAGTATTATCAGCACTGGCACTGAAACCAGAGGAGTCATCGTGGAAGCAGCAGTCGAGCACTGCACCACCGTGCATGAACTCGCCTCGGAGGACGTTAGCACTTGCATCGTACAATCTCACCGTCTGTTGCACTCAGAAAGAAGATTTTTTAAGCTCAATTCAGCAGAGATGGACACAACACCCCATTTTAGTAAGAATCAAAGTGACATGGGAATGGCATCCTAGCACTACATAGCTCAGGAAGTGAGCTAGGGTTTTGAGGATGAAGGAGAAATGAGAGACGGAGCGGCCGCGTACCTTGTCCCAGGAGGAAACGAGGAGGTGGTCGCTGTGGTTGGAGAACCGGAGGTTGGATACGCCGTCGGAGGGCGGGTTGGAGAGCTCCCGGGAGGCCGCCGGCGGCTGGACGGAGGCCATTTGGCAGGACCTGGCGGCGGGCGGAGGCGATTCAGGGAGGTAGGGTTTTAGGGTCGCCGAGAAAGATGGAGAAGGAGAGGGAAATGGATTCGATTTTGAAAATGGGGAAATTTGATTTGAAAGCCAATTCGGCTTTTGAATTTGAAAGAAGGGGAGACGAAGGGGAGGGGCCTTTATGCGACTTCCTCGATTTTTTAAGGGGCATAAATAAATTACTCAGTTTGCCCAGTATTCATTAAAATTTAAAATACACCCTTATTGTTTGAGTTGATTTTGGATCTTCTGAACCAGTGCTTGTACAACTATCATGCCCAGATTGGTCCTTTACTCGGATTTTATGCTGATTCTACACCTTACCTTCTCGGCAGCGTGCTAAGGAAGTGACAAGAAACACCCTCGAAGTCTGCCCTTTCTCCGAGCAACAAATTATATTTATAAGTTTATGCTGCAATTAGTTTAAAATACTCATTGTTGTTATTTAATAAGTTTTGGTCTGCAGTTGACACACCTCAACTATGTTGTGTGATCTCGGAGAGAGATTTCGAACCCGCAGTCATCGGGACAATCGAAGCCACTGGGGTGAAGTGAGAGGAGGATAAAACATTTAGGAGTAAAATGAAATTAACTAAAGACAATGGATTAGAACTTAGAACAGAAACATACATCTCCGACATGGCAGTAATTGTAAATTCGACCAATCGGGTTCTGTTGGCCTTCCCTCTTCTGCGAGAGATCGGCAGGAAGGCATCTTCTGTCTCTGCTTCAGATCCATCTCTGAGCTGCCAATTGCTGATTCGAGTTTGCGCCCTGACGAGATTTCTCCCAATTCAGCTCGAATCTCCGGTTTTCCAGGCAGAGCAATCTCATGCTCAGCTGGTATAGTGTGCACTGACAGTGATTGCTGACCCGGTCGTGTCTTCAACTTGGCTAGCTGCTCACTGCAATGGTGGTCTGCAAATGCCGCAAGGTAATAATCGGTTGGCCGCGTTAGGCATTGGGATGTTCAATTAGTGACGGGGGCGTTGGTGATGGAGTGTTTGGAGCTGGAGGTTTAGATCTGATCGAGGTTTACTGGCGCTCTTTTAGGTTTCTGGTTTGATTTTGATGTCTTTAGGTTAATTGGGGCAAATCAAATTGGCGTGGCAGTAATCAGAGCTCGAGAATTTAGGAGGAAAAACTGAGACTTCGGCGTTTCCGCACTCGATAGCTGTATGAGTCAAAGATACGCCTTTATGTGACAGCTGAATGAAGTTGGTTTCAATTTAGTTATGGTTATTTAGCTTCCATTATGCTTCTTCAGAGGTAACAATTGTCCCGAATAAAGCGGCAGCATGTTTTAGCTATATCATGTATAATAATATGTAACCTTAAATATGCATGTCTTCAATTTTGCAGGCTACTAAATTGTACTGTTTCGTGCACAATGTACCAGTTTGTGGTGAATGCATCTGCTTTGCGGAGCATCGGATATGTGTGGTAAGTCATGTGGTATGCGTGTTTTAATCTTGGTTGGCAAATAAGTTCTTAAAGAATGTTAGATTGTAAACTTTTGAAATTTCATAAATTTGTAATTAATGAAGTACTGGTTATTGATAACCTTGACGTTGAACTCTGGTATAATCCTTCCTCCATTTATATGCTTTGGTTGCTCCAGCAAAGTAAGTTGTTTTTTTCTGTGGAATGAGGTTGTTGTCAACAAAATGTAGTCAGTGATGTCATTTTTAAATGCATATGTTTTTGTAACCACTCTTCTGTTAACATTTTCTTCTGGTTCATTTTTGTTTTTTGTGCAGAATTTCTATATTTTTCCTTGATGTTGGGATGATATCTGTCTGTACTGGATGCTTGTCCTAATTATATCCTTCTTTATTGTGCATTCTCTGTTGATCTTGAGCTTAGATTTATAAATATTGGCATCAATTGTGAGCTTGTAGGTTCGTACTTACTCGGAATGGGTTATTGATGGAGAGTATGACTGGCCTCCTAATTGCTGCAAGTGTCAATCTGTTCTTGAAGAGGGGAATGCTTCTGAGACCACTCGGCTGGGTTGCCTGCGTATGTTGCTGTTTTCCTTTTGACCTTTTCTCTTGTTGCTATTCATGAGCCTTACCAAAAGTCAATTTCTTTCAAAAAAAAAAAACTATGGATTTTTAGCTATCAATTATGTGATGGGCCTTCCCTCTGTGCTTATTTTAGATGTCGTACATACAAATTGCTTGGTATCGCACATTAAAAGCTTTCCTCCGCATACTGCACCAGCTGGTTATGTATGCCCTGCATGTTCCACATCAGTAAGTTCAGGCTTCACTCAGCGAGTTATTTATTGCATGAACTCAATAACTTAACAATTTACCACGGCCACTTCTTTTTCTGCATGTACATGTTAACAATTGTACTTCTGGTTCTGAAAGACTAATGACACTGCATTCCGGTTCTCATTGTTTAGCAAGAAAACTGAAGCCAAGATGAAGAGTTAATTAGGAACGTTTTGATTTGTGGTATTCTGCGGAATCCATGATCTTATTCTGATGGCACATTCTTTTTTATATATTTTGGAGATTGAATATTCTGGTTGTAGCTATATATATCTCTACTATCAAGAAATTGGAGCAACCATGCACGCTTGTCCTTCCTTGTTAGGATTAGTTTATTTATGGTAACCTGTATACGCAGCCATCTGCTTGTCCTTAGTTCTGACAATAACCTCTTCAATTATTTTTATTCCATTCTTCCGTTGCTTATACTTACTGATTTTATCGCTATGGATGGCACACTGTTTTTTTCTCATATATCCTTGTCATCTAACAATTTCTTCTTGCCTGATATGGACCATTTTTATGCGCTTTGCTGCTGTAGTTATGGCCTCCTAAGAATTTCAAGGATTCGGGATCGCGCTTTCATTCACTACTGAGGGAAGCTATTTTGCAGGTGTGCTTTTAGTCGAATTCTCCGTAAGGTTAATATACAGGAAGCTAGATAACAAAGTTTCATTTTCAAGTCTGTATTCGTGTGTATAGCTCACTAGCATTGGTGTAGATATTGATGCAACCTCGTAACAAATATCTCTGGCATCTACTGCATGAGATAATATCCACGATATGTTATTCTACATGCTGATCATCAAGATCAGGATTTTCAAAATCAGATCCAGTTCTTAAAAATCAATATTTACATCATTTTATCTTAATCTTTGCAGTCTGGCATAGAGAAGAACTTGTTTGGAAACCATCCAGTAGTAAAAACTTCCTCGGATCCACCTCTGCTGTCCACGTCAGCTTCATCGCTAAACAATGGAAAAATTGTAAATGATGGATATATACCTACAAATGGTACAGGATCTAAATTATCTGTGTCAGACATCGTGGAGGTAGATGTTCCTAGCTCTGCTGGGAACCTCATGAAAAGTACTAGTCCTGTTGGTGTAAGTGATTCAATTGATAAAGTTATGCATCTTATGTTCTAATGACACATGATCTATTCTTGGTCCATTATAAAATGAATGAGTAAATCAGTGCGATCGTTGACATTGATGTTTGTGGCATCTTGATGGAGCTGTGATTCAGGCCGGTGCAACAACACGGAAGGGTGCCTTTCCTGTTGATCAGCAAAGTTCTGATGTCCCACATTACTCCGATGATGAAGATGGCAATCGAAAAAAATACAGTCGAAGAGGTGAGTTGTACTTTTGGAATCATTTGAATCCATAAACTCACATATGCCTGTCATAGTTCAGTATAGATTCAATGGGCTGTTTCTTTTCAGGTTCATTTCGCCGTAAGTTCCTCAGAGCATTGCTTCCTTTCTGGTCCAGTTCATTACCTACTCTGCCAGTCACTGCGCCACCACGTAAAGATGCATTAAATACAGATGATGCTTCAGAGGGCCGTCTGCGCCATAAAAAATCAAGGACGGACCCACAGAAGATACTTCTATTCATCGCAATCATGTAACTACTTCACCTCAGATTTTACCTGCTCATCAAGTAATTGGTGAAAACTATGCTTAAAAAGGGGAGGGAAGATGGACTTTCTTTTTTCTTTTTCCAAAACCTTGTTTTGCATTCTTTTTCATTGGTGCTACTCGATTTTCGGAAACAGTAACTTTGTCCTCCGTTTGGATGGAGGGAAAAGGAAAGGGAGGGGAGAGGAGGGGAGAGGAGGGGAGGGGATGGGAGGGAAAGTTGTATGCCTTTCCTTTCCCTCCATTTCTCTCCTATCCAAACGCACTGTTAATGTTGCTGTATGTCAGAAACAGTAGCCCTCGCATCTGTTAATTCAACCTTTGGAAATTTGTGCAGAGCATGCTTAGCGACTATGGGCATCCTCTACTACAGAATCGCGCAAGGGGGTTTTGGAGATGATCCGATTGATGAGGACCAGCAATAGTTTGTTCATCGGTGAAATCTCGTCCATATATATGCGTTCTCATACTTGCCTGACCCTTGATGGGGTGATATTGATCTTGTGAAAGATGAGAGTTTCTGTTTCTTCACCTTTTCATGGCATGCCCTTTTGTTGTGCTAAGTTGAGAATTGGGTCGAAGGAAAAAATACGTCCTCAAGATGTATTATTGTGTAGTTATTGCTTCCTGAGAATAAAAACGTTAGAAGCTGAAATCAATGCATTTCAATCAGTTTCATTTCGACATACTGCTTGCAGTTGCGGGTCATATTGCGTGAACTGTCGTGTTTGGGAGTGTCGGCAGAATGGGCATTGCCTTCAGATCCCAATCACGAGACCACTGATTCAGAATATGCATGCTCCAGCTTGGTGGGATCCTCATTCCATCTCTCCTGTAGTTCAACGGCATTGGAAAGTCGCTGTGATCCACTAATAAGTAGCGCGCAAAATTGCCAAGCTCCACCAGTGGGTGGATTACGAATCAAAATTCCAGTGAACATTAGCCTGATGATCGATGAAGCCAAATCAAAAAACAAAACACTCACCCCTACAAGAAATTACACCATTACTTGCTCATGCTTTGCATTGCGTAATTTTTGTTCACCACACTTCAAATTCAGTTAACTGTTTCACATATCATCACTCACACTCAAAAACACAAATACAAACTGAATGAATAAGACACTCGAGCCAGAAAAATCAAGAGGCAGGCCTGACTCATCTCTGGTAGAATCTTGGAAACCAAAAAGGGAAGAAAGAACCGGCAGATCCACTACTTGAGCTTGAAGTACAGTATCAATATGATGGCAACAACAAGGACAGCAATTATAGAGCCAATGATCCATTTGTTCCGGTCCATTCTCCTGGAAATGGAAGTCAAGATTCTCTTGCTCCTCCCGATGTTGTCATCTACGCCGTGAAGCTGTGAGAAAAATGAATCGCTATAGGAAACATATTCTGGCAAGTAATACGACATTTCTATCTACCCATAATAGCCACACAAGTCTCAGGATGTTGTACGCGAAAGTTAGGATGAGCTCAGGGAATAAAACACACGATTTTATCAGAACATCCCATCAGTACTCGAAAAGAAAGTGCAAGTTTCACTAACAGTGTTATTAGCGTGAAGTAGAGACTGTCTCTGCTGATGCAAATCTTGAAGAATTGACACACCAAGCTCTTCTGTTTCCAGCATTGTCCTCCTGCTCTCCTTGATCCGATAACCAGAGTGATTTAATCTTTCTGTTGACATCATCAGCCTCCCTTTTTGATCAGCTGATGCCTGTATCAACCATATTAGAAACTCAGAGTCAATAGGAGAATGCACAAAACATCGAAAGGACAGTAACGACAAGGAATCATCACACAGCAGAGAGGGGGAAGAAACATTTACCATATGACATTCTACTGTCACAAAATCTAAACAATGGACTAAAGAACAGCAACATCTGTTCAATCATTGAGGTAGCTGTGGAGATTCAGACATACCGTAAGAGCATCAGCCATTCCTGATTCTAATAAATCATCTCGGGCAGACAAATTGTTGCCACCAGAAGTCAGTCTTTTAACTTCGGTTTTGACATTGTTAAGGTCCGATTTGTACTCCCTGAGCTTAGCAAGCAGCACTGCCTTCACGTTCGGCTGCAAGCTTCTTGCCTCGAGGTCCATTTTCCGAATCTAACCAAGAAATGCAGGGGGTCACATTCCATGAATAGAAAGAGGCAGATTCTCTTTACATGATCGGTTTTACAACCCAATTACCAATGATTCCGCTTCATCAATTCCAGCTTTCACATCCGAAATCTTTTGCTTCTTTTGCTCTGCAGATCAGATAATCGAGTCAGCCCTATACCAGCAATGCATATGCTATTCAATTCAACACTGAAATTGGCGAAGAATTGCCGAAAGGCATGCATTTGCTCATCTATACTGCTGGATCACCATGAATAACCGACCGTGAAGGTGTAGATGGAGAGATATGAACAAAAATTCGACAAAAAGGCATGTGGAAGTTCCAAAATCACCTCCATCAAGAGCGGCAGCTGCGTAGCACTTCCTCGAAAGGTTCGCCGACAGCTCGCAGTACTGTCGTTCGTATCTCTCAAACACCTCACTCATCTTCCCTCCCCGCAGGCGACAATCCACAAAAAGCCAATTTCAACTCATCAAATGAACATCTGTAAATCAGGTAAATCAATCCAATTAAGCCAGAAATCTACAATTCCAAAACTTGTCACCTTCTTCAATATCTTCTGCGGGCTGTGGACAACGGCAAGGCGGCTTCAGGGGCGGAAGAACGCCCCTGCAGATCGGACAGAGAGAAAGCGAAAGCGACAGCGACACAGAGAGAGAGGATGAAGAAACCAATGGAGGAAACGGGGAGAGCGAAAGGGGCCGGGCCTTGAAAATGATGAAAAATAATTGGGCCAGGCCCATATCATTTCAGGTCCGCAAACCAAGATAGAGTTCCTCTTTTTTGTTGGTATGTATAAGTTGAGCTGGCCATCCTCATTCGAAACTTTTGTGGCCGAAATTATTGCATAAAACGTAAATTGCACTGGTGGTCTAAAAGATTTTATAAATATTTTAATATAGTACAAAAAGATTTTTGGTTACTTGATGGTACAAAATATTTCAATATTGTTTCAGTATAGTACAAACCGTTATTTCGCTATTAACGCCGTCAAACCGTCCTTTACAAGACTGTAAATATTGCACCATCATGTAACTTATGTAAAATATTTTGTACTATTAAGTTACAACTTCAAAATATTTTGTACCATCATGTAACGTCCCACAAAAATCGATTTTGCACCATCAACGTCGGCTTGACAGCGTCAATAGCGAGATGACGGTTTGTACTATATTGAAACAACTTTGAAACATTTTGTACCATCAAGTAGCAAAAAAAAAATTATACCATATTGAAACATTTGTAAAACTTTTTGACCCACTAGTGCAATTTACCTTAATTTTAAACCAATGCACTCAATCACTCATATTCCATAGATAATGCCATGATGGCAAGCCCGGGGTCGTAAGAAGCTTGCACGTCGAATGAGAAATTTGTAATCTGTAATGAAATTGATATATAACTGTTATTAGCTCTATAAGCCGCATGATTCGACATTCTGAGCGTACACAGTAATATGTATGTATATATGTATACTACTTGATCTTATATTAGACATGGAGACGTGTACTATGCTATTGATTATTTTTTTCCTACCCTGAGAAGGAATAAACAAATTAAATATATAGGAAAGTATAATTGTAAGCATAATTAGCAATATTTAATTAAGTAATATATATTATATGGATTGGTATAAACTTAAACTCTGAATATGATTATCATGTTGCCTGATTGTCTCTATTTCCTAGCAAGAAAGATGGAACCCCGTAAGCGATCATTTCAATAACTTTAACAGCATAAAATAAAGATAAATAAAATTTCAAGAAAAAGAGCAATTAATGTTAGGTCAGTCATCAGTGAGCTTGAAAATGGTGTCCCGTAATTCTTTATTTTCCCAAAATATATGTAATTATACATACAGGGAAAAAGAAAGAATAAAAGACGGAGAGAGAAAGAACGAAAGACTAGTTTTTGTTAATTTTTAGGCAACCGAAGATTTTCCTTTTTGTTGAATGGATATGGACATTTCTCTATATAGAAGCTTCCATATTGAAAGGTGGATAATACCTTCTACTCAAACTCGAAATTCTACTTTCATCATTCAGCCAAGAAAAACCTGATTTCACCCAAAAAAAAAAAAAGAGAGCTTGAAATCCTGCAAATTTTTAGTTGATTACTGGCATTTAACAGCTCCATCAGGAAGAACTAATGGGAGCAATTAATAGCTGATTAATTATCTAGCAATTAAAAATAACTTAAAAATTAGAAAAACCATGAAATTGAAGTTCTAATTTATACTGCGTCTGACCAAATAGACACCTCATTGTTTCCATAAAAGTTATTCTTAAAAAAAAAAAAAACATTTCGGCCACTGAAAAAAAATTGGAACTCGATTTGATCAAAGTATCTTTATATTATATGGACTCGACGTGTGTGTCGTGCAATGGAGCATAAAATATTAGTCAAGCAAAAATAATCAATCGATGAAATTATTATGGGGAGCTAGATTAGTGGAACTTGGCCTTGTAAACCTAGAGGAGCTGAGGATAGACACATTTATGATTGATTGGAGAGATTCAATGTGATCGGATATAAACCTAATTAATGAAGAAGTTTTCAATTGATCAAATGCCTCACTTTGGGGATCGTCGATGTGGTTTATGGCAGCAAACAACATCAATAAATCGTTGTATTTTAGTGAAGAGGCTCGGGTACTCCGATTTACGTCATCTTAGGGTTTGAGACTTGATCGACGTTAGGTTTTGTGCTTCAACAGGTTGATATAAGCACGATGCTCGAAGAACCCGTCCACTATGTGAAGTTCTTGCAATTGCCAATTGAGGTAAATAGAGCAAAGAAGCCCTTATGAATTCGCATATGGAAAGGAGTTCCTTGTAATTTACATACGTATTTAATATCTAGTTAGATCTATGCAGTGATATATAATTTTGGTGACGAATTTGTGCAGCTTTTGAGCTCAGGTGAACGGTAGATGTACGCTCCCGTAGCTTACGACGGAATGGACATTGGACAGATCAATAAGATAATATGATGGAGACAGTCGTAAAGTGATGATGGACGTACCGATTGATCGATAACCTTCTCTGGTTTCGATTCGTCCAGCTTGAACTGACAATGGAATTAAAGACTATTCTTCTGCAATAAACCATTCTTCTGCAATAAAAAATGGTAATTGTTCAAAGAATTATCTTTTAAGACCACAATGATTTTCTCTGTCTTCTGCTGTATCTGTCTAGAATATATGGCTGGATTTTGGAAATTGAGAAAATTGAGGGCCATACCGAGCAAGCGTCGTCTAGTTAAATTACCGATCAAGTCTCTCAATTGTAGCATCACCTTACATGTGTATATATATATATATATATATATATCATGTACATCTCACCATGTTTCATTCGACAATCTGCAAAGTTTCAATGGATATCATTTTGAAATGATATTTTATAACATTCGTTCTAATGTTAAATTCATTGGATCTGCAAAAATGAGGCTCGATTAGAGTAAATAACCACGAAAGCAATCATGATCATTTGTGGAGAAAAACTGAGAGATTCAACCAAGTATGTTGGCTCAAATGGATTGACGCTTGTTTCGCTTCACGCTGGGAGAGCTTTACCCCTTAGTGGGCCAGTGTGGCTCAACTGGATTAGTTATGGTCCAATTGAGTTTTCGAATATTATAGTTCACATCGAAAAAAAGAGAGAGAATTTTTATGTTTTGGCCCACAAATGGCCCATTGTATAACCTCTAAGCCATCAAATCGCACTCCCGCCCCACAGTTCATTGCAAATGCGACCGTTGTGAAGGTACAAGTGACCATCCGGGAAAAAGACCTGATATGAATTATTCAAAAAATCGACGAAGACGGACTCAAATAATAGGAACCACGTTACCCGTGGGCCTAAGTCTCACTGAAGTTGTGCGTCTTGGGTCTCCTTCTCCTTCAAAACGGGCCCAGAGGCCTCTTCCTCTCCGACTCTGCTCTGCCCATGTTGGCTATGGCTTCCCCTACTTCTGCAGGTTATTGTGAATCTCTTTCTCGATTGGTTAACATGAATGCAACTTCGATATACTTTCGAAGTTCCACTCCTTCTTTCACCTGCCCAAGTAAGAGCTTGGAAGTGGCTTTTCGGCCTTCCATTTGGGCAGTCGCTGGATTCTGTTTCTCCGTGATCAAAATTAATTCAGACTGAACTTAATGAACAGATGGAGCCATCGTCGTGATAAAGTTTGGAATTTTAGTCTCTGTTTTTTTTTTTTTATGAGCTCAACAGATCCAATTTCCAGCTTTTGCATTTGAAATGGAGCGTATTCCCATCTCATTCATGTGATTTCGTGTTTGTAAAGGTTAATGCATTTGATAACATGGTTATGGCTTTCTGGGCAATGGATCATCTGCAGGGGCAGGAAGTGTCAATGCTCATGCGATGCGAGAATAGCTGCAAAAAGAAAAACGGCTATTAAGAATAATAACAAGAATGTTGTGTCATGGAAGAGGACAGAACTTCCATTCTTGGTTCTCTATGTGATTGCATATTACGCGATCATCATTCGCACATCTCTTCAGCTCTCTCATGGTAATAACGTACAACAATATCTTCAGTCACTTGCTATTGATGAATTTTTGTATAACCTTTCGTCTTTGACTCCCAAACTTTTCCTGCATTGGGTTTGTTTGTTTGTAACAGATCATTACTCCAAACTTTATGGATTGTGACCAGGTTGGCTTGCCGTTCGATTCAGGGTAAGCTTCTCCTCTGACAAAGTTTATAGTCATAAATAAATTTTGAGCATGATAACATAAGTTAGGGACAATATAGAAGTCTTTGAGGTGGGTTTCCTTGAGCTTAGTTTCTTCTTGGACGACTCCTCATCAGATTCATAGCCTGCTTCACTTGGTCGGTATTAGAGGAAAAAAGACTCAAAGTTAATGTTATAAGGACATCAGTTCAGTTATACCAGCTGAATTCATTAATTTGAATCTAAGTTCAGTTAGTTAAGTATTAGTGAAGCATCATAGCTTTGAATTGTAATACAATGTTTGTTACCTCGAATGTACTTTTCCTACTTTAAATACCTTTATGCGTGATGTCTCTGATGCTCGATGAAGAAATTTCCGTGGGCTATATTCTCTTCTTATCTTTTTCTAGGACGAAAGTGCTCTTGGGGAGTTATTTTTCTGTGAAGTCAGTGCCCTTGCCGGTTCAGTCACAAATTCACAATCACTCGTCTCACGGTCTGTCTATTTGCTTCTCTCATGTATTGAGCACGTTTTCTTCCTACTTCTTGTACGTTCAGAGTGAGTTCTTTATATTGTTTAATATTTCGTCGATCAATACCGTTCGGGTCGCAAATCTTGTCGGCTTTGTTGTTGGACCATCTGGCAGCAATTGGTCGATTTCTTGATTCCTCGGCAGAGAAGGTAGGCCTAGAAGTGATGCAGCCTTTTTTCTTTTTTCTCCTTCTTAATGCCCATCCTTTCACACAACAGCTCGTAGAAAATATTAGTGACCTTTTTTTCTTTTCCTCTCCTCTTCTTTGTATTGTTAGAAATTTGGTGGATGTATTTTTCTTCTGATGATTTTCCAGACTTCATTAGGTCTTGCTTAACTTGACTCGCAAAACGGGAGCTGAGAAAAATCGAGTATTATTTTTCAAGCTGCAGCTCAACTCATGTGCTTGAGCTCAGCTCAGTCTTCTAGGGAGCTAAAAAAATTAGTCGAATTTGAGTGTCAGCAAGTTGAATCTGAGTAGCTCAGATCATGGTTTAATCTAAGTATTTGCTTCGCTATCATATGATGGATGTTTGTAGGGCTCCTAGACAAGACATAGGGCATGTGTTGAAGTCCCGTCCCGCGTCTTTAGCAACTTACTAAGCCCTAAATCTTGTCACTTTCTAAACTTAGGTCCATTTATTCAGCTGAATGCTTGGATCAGATTCAGAACTAGTGCGAATTCCTAAGGATATTTTAATCTTGCAGGACTCCCTATCCTTCATGGCTTGCTTGTGAAGTTTTATGTTGGGACAAAGTTAAAACAACTGACCTTCAGTTCTTCCAAGGAAAAAGTCACCAGAGAATTTAAGATTACTTGCCTGCCACTCGAATCTCCTCCAACATTTTGCAGCTCATGTTCCATATTGAGGACGCCAAAAGAAGAGCTCAGTAAATTCACTATTTAGACTGCCATTTTTCCCGACCAAGTATCAGAACATGGAACCAATTATATAGGTTGCAAAAAGATGAAGCTGCTGCTTGGGTATCAAGTGACAGGTTCAAGAATCGAGACACTTCCGTGACAGCATATTCTAGGAAGGCTTACGTAGCTGGTGTTAGTCTGAGAATTTACTGCTCCAACCATCGTTAGTTGGTTCATTTTTGGAGGCTACTATACTACTACCGACTGCTGCATGGTTTGAACTTGCCGGAAGAAAATCGTAATTAATTGTTTTCCTCCTTTTTGTATCTGACAGTACTCCTGTATATGTTTGTACAATAAATGTTACATAGCTAGGACCCGAACACGAACATTTTCCCGTGTCCGCTAGTGGAAATTTTCCAACAAACTTTTTAATCCACAGAAGCCTCGCTCATATCTTCCCACACCATGGCAGTTTTCTCAATGTGCATGAGAAGAATTCTATATATCTTATTTTTTACCCTTCCATAGATGTCGAACTCAGAATCATCAGATTTAGAACCGCTCTTTAAGCAGTTTGCTTCCTTTTTGGCCATCAAATCAATCCAATCGCTAACCTTCTTGATTTGAAGCATCGTTCCCACCATCGCGTTGCTTGATTCCTGAGAAAATCTGTGTCGAAGGCCATCCAAGTATTGCTCCACGAAGACTAGAAACAATGCCCTGCTCTCGTTCTGCAGAGAACTTGCCAAATCACCTGTCGCACACAGTGAACTTCCTCTCGACCACTCAAGCTTACGATCTGAGCTTCCCAATTTAACCTTTGGCTCATAACTGCTCAGCTTTCGAGAAGTGCATGTGCCCTTCAGGCTATTGTCATAATCGCTTGCCTTCTCAGTGGAGGTTGGCGTGGTGAGATCGGATGCCAGAGCAGCTTTTATCCAGGATTGTGCATTTTTCGTCCTCTCAGATGCTACTCTCAGTACATCTTTGTTTGATTCCTCTTCAGGTTCAGAGGATTTCGATCTGGTTCTGATATTGAGGGACTCAACGATCAGTCGACTCCGGGATAAGTCATCCTGGAGGTTGAAGAATTGATCGACTAATGCCTCGGTTTCACGATCCTCTGAATTTGCCGCTTGAAGCTCCGAGTATGCACTGAAAAACCGGTTGAGGGGGGAAGAATTAATAAAATAGTAAGCAGAGATGGAATGGAGTAGAATTTCAATTCTACTCTGAGACCAAACGAAGCCTAGATTATTTCTGAGTTTAGTAAGATAATAGTGGTTATTATGTTTAGTAAATCGTTGAGGTCTCCACCGAAAATAGCTTCAGACGTTACTTTTTCCGTAATATTTTCCGTAAGGAAGTTGTTTTCTGATGTCCCAACTAATCTAAATAATCATGTCCTGCCAGACCGTCTTTAGTACTTAGGAATGGAGATATAGAGAGAAAACAGGATGGCTGCATAGTATGGTTCTGTTTTGCCATTCAGCACTGTTCCGTTCGTCTGTATTCCATACTATTCCTCGAAGTTGAATCGAGTTTACTGACCTTAGGCATTTGAGCAATCTCTCGGCAGCTGCAGCCTCCTGCAGAGCCTCCATGGAAGCAAGCAATGCTGCATCTCTCCGCTTCAGGACTTCCTGCAGATAAAATAAATGCACTTTCCACATGTAAAAGACCTCTGCATTTTGGATCAATGTTGCTACAGTTTCGAACGTGATTAAGACAATAGTGTTCCAACATTCTGGTTTGTATGTATTTGAAGTACCTTGCCGAGCATGAGTAAACTCGACGGTAGCGAAGCCCACACGATTGTGTCTTCTGTCCTGGTCCTGTTATTTAAGGAACTGAAAATAGCAGTTTGATCCAAGGAAACCTCACTAGTAGTCTTTTTCGAGGTCGCGGAGACCTTATTGCTCTTCAAATTCCTTGACGCCTTTGGTGATAGCACACTCTTACTCTTTCTCAATGCCTTGGAAATCGGTAATTCAACCGTGCTGTCATGCCTCAGATGCACCACGGAACTCTGCCGAGATGAGTAAATAAACAATTAGACGAACAACACATCAAAAAGCCCTTTATTGATATGTTGTTCTGGGCAGATTGGACTTACACTAGAGCTGGGGCTATGACGAATGGGCTTCAGTCTGCGCCTGATACTCGGGATTTCCAGAATCTCATCTAGTCTAGAATTATCTGCATCATTCCAGCTTCTTCTCTTTGAGATCCGAGAAACAGAAGAACACGTGGATATGGTGCTCTCCGTATCGCTGTCCCTATCGACCTTCCTTGAGCAATCAGAATCAGACAGATCCCTCTCTCTAGAAGACTTCTGGGCCATATTCCTAACAGTCCTGATGCCAGGGACTGCCCCGGAAGTGCTCGTGGACCGGACCTTCATCCTCGGTTTTTCTTCTGCATCTTTAATTACTTCCTTCACCAGTTCCTGGTTGGATGCATCACCAATCTCTACCAGGTTGTCGATCGAGATGAGGCCCTTCCGGGCCCCGGTGCACGAGTTCCGGCCCAGATAGGGCCTGACACCAACGAGCAATGGTACAGGGTATGAGGTTTCCAATCTATCAGCATATATGAATTGCCCGAGATGCAATTTGTTGCAAAGAACGAACTCATCCTGATCGTGCGGAAGGGAAACATACATTGCGTGCGAGGCGTCGGAGACCTTGAGGTAGAACCCCTGGTTAGGCCAGAGATCGCCTTCTGCCAGGACGGGGATAATGCTTCGGATCTGTAAGAGGGCAGGCTTCCGGTCATCCAAAGCGGCCTCCTCCGCATTCATGTCCTCGAGGAGCTTCACAAGGACCCCGGAATTCAAAGAAGCCATGCTGTTATTGAAATATCAAATCAACAACCCTCCAAGTACTTGCAGAATTTCGGCTAATTTCGATATTAAAACTAAAGAAACATAATCTTCTTCTTCTCCCTCTCTCTCTCTCTCTCTCTCTATGGGATTGAAGGGTTGAAAGAACAAAAAGGTCATCGGAAAATGGATTTTTTTGGTCAGAAAATATTCCAAAGTCGAGCTGTTATCACCCTGTGAATAGCAAGGGAAAGATGATAAAGATAAGTATTTTGGTGGTAATTTTTTTTTGTCTATTTTTCTTATAATTCAATAATTTTTAAAAAATGGAGGGATGAACAAAAGGAAATGGTAGTTAAAACCGTTGGCTTCAACAAAAAAAAAAAGGGGGTTAAAACCGCTGCCAGATGTCCAAATCTTCTGCTTATATTATGCATAGAATTCAATTGGGCTGGGTTTTGCTTAGACATGAAGTATTGCTCAGAATTAATTTGCACTGTCAATGTGATGGCCCGAGTTCCACATCAATGTACGGATAGATTGGCCGATATTTCTGTAGTCCCAGACCAGTGAAATCAGGGATGTGCCGGGATTTGTGCAACTTCCCTCGTGTCGAGAAGCGTTTGAAAGACCTTCTGCTAGTTTTTCAAAACAGGCAGGCCGACTGGCACAGGCTGTCGGATGCCATGCCTTCAGCGGTATCGAACAATAATGGTGAAACAGAATGAACCGGTAATAACATCACATAGGGATATGTTACGTGGTGATTTTATTTGCTTCCTGTTTCACTTTCTCGTACTTAATGCGGCCTCATTGATCTTAAGGTTAATAAATTGGAAGCTTGTGAATGCGCATTCATGAAATGTGCCGGTATCTACGAATTCCCTTCAAAGGCAAGTGCGTGGCTAATCACTTCCCGTTTTAGTAAAATATCGACTTACTGAATCATGAAGTGGAGACTAGATCTGACTGCAAAGAAGATATTAATTATGCTTACTTCAAATGATTCTCCATTATACTAATCTGCTGCTGCAAAAGGAAGAAAAGTCACTTTTCTTCCGTTAAAAGCAAAAGGCAGGACAATCGATGAGACAGCACACCTATTCCTAGACACAATTGAGCTCGATGTGTCTGCTACTGGTTAGCTAAATGCGCCGGTCCCGACTCGTGCTGGACCATGAATCACTTCTGCAGACCAATATAAATCAGTATCGTAGCTTAAAGAGAGGTAGAGAGGCTTTTGACTCTCCGAAGCATCATTTGTCCCAAATTTGCAATGGCCTGCCTATATCTCAGTCCACAAGCAACCTTCCCTTTCCAGTGTGAAAAAGAAAAACCCAAGATGGGCATTTGGGCAACCTTAATTGATCAGAGCACTATTTAAGTATTAGTGCTGTTAGTGTTCATGACTACAACGAGAAGCATTGAGTACGGGAAACCATGAAAGACAAACTTCTCTTCCTGGTTTGCCTATCGATTGTGCTCATAATCCAGTTTCCGGTTGCTTTTCAACAGTATGCTTGTGATATCAATGACCCAAAAACGAGCGGATTCCCCTTTTGCAACACTTCATTGCCTTACCAAGACAGGGCCATGGACCTGGTCTCGAGGCTGACTCTCCAAGAAAAGGTGCAGCAGTTAGTAGACCGAGCCACAGGCATTCCTAGGCTTGGAGTGCCGCCCTACAACTGGTGGTCAGAAGCCCTCCATGGTGTCTCGTCAGTAGGAAGGGGAGTGCACTTCAACGAAACCGTGCCCGGGGCCACGAGCTTCCCCGCAGTTATACTATCCGCTGCGAGCTTCAATGCCTCACTGTGGTACAGGATGGGCCAGGTCGTGTCCAACGAGGCCCGGGCAATGCACAACGTGGGCCTCGCTGGACTCACGTACTGGAGCCCGAATGTGAATGTGTTCCGTGACCCAAGGTGGGGCCGGGGGCAGGAGACACCCGGGGAGGACCCACTAGTTGTGTCAAGGTATGCAGTTAACTATATTCGGGGTCTTCAGGAAGTGAGCCCTACGAGCGAGAGGCTGAAGGTCTCTAGCTGCTGCAAGCATTACACCGCATACGATCTGGACAAATGGAAAGATATTGATCGGTTTCACTTTGATGCGAAGGTAACAGTGAGGAAGTTATTGAAACAAAGGAGATAGTTATTCTAAAACAGCAAATGGTTACAACATAAGACTTGCTGTGACGCTGCAGGTGACAAAACAAGACATGGAGGACACTTTTCAGCCCCCGTTTAAGAGCTGCGTTCAGGATGGACATGTAAGTAGTGTCATGTGTTCATACAACCGAGTGAACGGCATCCCAACTTGTGCCGATCCTGATCTGCTGAAGGGAATTGTCAGAGGCCAGTGGGGATTGAATGGGTCCGTTCTGTTCAAATATTGTGATCTACTGCTTTTATGCTTTTCCTGTGATGCACATCTAATGTATATCCTGTGTCTTGGGCAGATATGTCGTTTCCGACTGTGACTCCGTTGAGGTTTATTATGATCAACTCCACTACACCAACACGCCTGAAGACGCTGTAGCCCTTGCCCTGAAAGCAGGTATATTCGATCACAAGCCTTCCACTTCTGTTTTAGGAGAGTTGAGAAGAAATTTCCCGTTTTTCGTAGAGAAATGCATCTGATCATATATCATCCAACGTTTTTATGCTATGACCCTAATTGTCATCAAAGTAAAACCCCATGAATTTTCTTGTACTTCAGTGTAGAAAACTTAAACTGATAAATTCTTCCGAGTTTTCTCATCATTTCCAGAAATTATGTATGACAGGTCTGAACATGAACTGTGGAGATTTCCTTGGCAAGTACACCGAAAATGCTGTTAACTTGAAGAAGGTGGATGAGTCGGTCGTAGATGAGTCCTTGATATACAACTATGTCGTCCTGATGAGGCTAGGCTTCTTTGACGGGGACCCGCAATACCTCGAGTTTGGAGATTTGGGCCCAGAAGATGTATGCACCGAAGAGAACCAGCTACTGGCAATTGAAGCAGCAAAGCAAGGAATAGTATTGCTGAAGAACAATGGAGCCCTTCCTCTTTCCAAAAACACGACCAAGAGGTTAGCAGTTATTGGACAAAACGGCAATGCAACTTCCACTATGATAAGCAACTATGCAGGAGTACCTTGCCGCTACACTAGCCCGTTGAAGGGGCTGCAAAAGTATTTGGCGACTGTGACGTACGAAGTGGGATGTGCTGACGTGAAGTGTGCTGATGACTCTCTGGTACCAGCTGCGGTGGAGGCTGCAGGAGAGGCCGATGTGGTAGTGCTGGTTGTGGGTCTTGACCAGTCGATTGAAGCGGAAGGGTTGGATCGGGAGAACTTGATGCTACCTGGATTCCAGGAGAAGCTTGTTATGCAAGTGACTAATGCGACAAAAGGGTCTGTCATTCTTGTTGTTATGTCAGCAGGCCCCATTGATGTTTCGTTTGCAAAGAATATCAATAAGATCGGGGGAATGTTGTGGGTAGGATACCCTGGTCAGGATGGAGGAGAGGCCATAGCTCAGGTCATCTTTGGAGATTACAACCCAAGTATGTATCTCTCTCCCCCTTCCTCCTCTCGTTCCATTTCTAGCCAACATGGCAAGACGGCCCGACCTGGCACGGAGACAACATGAAACTCACTTGACCAACATAAGCTTTAACTCGAAAAAAGACAATTTGTCATGCTTCAAAGATAAAATTAGCAATTTTACAGGTTCACCGCTTCTTCGACACAAATTATGGCCGATGGTTATTTTTGCAGGCGGGAGGTCCCCTTTCACATGGTATTCCCAGGAGTATGTTGATCTACTGCCAATGACAGACATGAACATGAGAGCTAACACCTCCACGAACTTCCCCGGAAGAACCTACCGTTTCTACACAGGACAGCCTGTCTACCCATTTGGCCATGGGCTCAGCTACTCCAGGTACACCAAGACCATGGTATCTGCCCCTACTACAATAACTGTCCGACCGAAATCCTCTCAGACCATGAACGAGGATCATCTTTCCAGCCAAGCCATCCTACATAGTCCTTACTCCAATGCCCAGACTGTGAATGTTTCGGCAGTCAACTGCACCGGACTGGTAGTCAGTTTCTTGGTGGGGGTGAAGAATAACGGGAAGCGGGCAGGAGATCATGTGGTTTTGGTGTTCTGGAAACCCTCAAGATCACGGGCTCCGGTAGGTGCACCGAATCTGCAGCTGGTGGGGTTTGAGAGGGTGCATGTTGATGCAGGGAAGACGGTGACCGTTATGGTGAGAATGGATGTGTGTAAGGACCTAAGCATGGCAGACAAGGAGGGGACACGGGTTCTCGTCCTAGGACAGTATGATTTTGTGGTTGGAGCTCCGGGTGAAAGCCAAGTGAGCCACCAGGTCAACTTCAGGCTGAGTAATGGAGGTGAGAACGATGCCGAATTGGAATACACCGGATCGATGTAATAGCAGCAGAAAGCAGTTATAGTGGACAGATAGTAAAGCGGACCCAACTTATGTAACTAAACATTTTCATTCTATCCCTTGTTAATTCCGAGTTGCCTATATATGATGGAACTGCAATAGCAATTATCATATCAATAAGAAATAAGTGTCGTGACACATTCTTGACCTTCTTTCTTGGGATGAAGATACCAATGACGATGAAATGAGTTGATGTAGGTGAAACAGAGAATTATATGATTCTTAGGAACGTAGGAGTATGTAAGGAGTGAGAATCCTCCGAGATTAGAATACTAAAAAATGACTTAAGATTTTATTCGATCAAACAAATGTAATTTGAGAGCAAGAAGTCCGAAAATTTCGACATGAAGATCATATACTGCGTTGGAGTTCAATACATACAAGAACAGAGCTAGGGATGAGGGCAGCCCCAGCCGCCACCTCCCGGAGTCAAGATCTGAAGGATTTCCCCCGGCTGAACACTAACTGTGTTTTTACCTCCAAGGTAGACTCCCCGGCCATCCCTTGTGATCAGAAAGTTCGCTCCACAGGCACCGGGACTCCCTTCATTCAGCCCTCTCGGTGCATGCACTCGCCTCTCTGAAAGGATACTCACCACCACAGGCCGCTTGAACTCGATTTCCCGAACCAACCCATCTCCTCCACTGTGAATCCCTACTCCTCCACTGTTCTCCCTGATCCCGAACCTGTGAAGAAGCACAGGGTACCTCTGCTCGAAGATCTCCGGGTCAGTCATCCGTGTGTTGGTCATGTGGCACTGGACCCCACTAGTGCCATTCCAGGTGGGCCCGGCCCCACTCCCACCACCGATTGTTTCGTAGTACCCAAAAGTTTCATCCCCGAAGGTTAAGTTATTCATACAACCCTGAGAGCAAGCACAGGCCCGAAAGGCCATGAGGACAACATCAGTCACTCGCTGCGACGTCAGCACATTGCCTCCCACCACTGCAGCTTTATCACTGGGTGAGAGGAATGAACCCTCAGGGATAATAATTCTCACAGGGGCCAAGCAGCCTTGATTGAGCGGAATCTCGACGTCCACTAGGCAGCGGAGGCAGTATATCACTGCTGCAGCAGTAACTGCCTCTGGGGCGTTCCAGTTCCCATAGACCTCTGGGCTAGTCCCATGAAAATCAAAGACTGCCTCCCCTTTGATAGGATCGATCGTGAGTGTCAATTTTATGCTTGAACCGTCATCCATGTAATCCTCTTCCTCAATTGTGACCATCTTTTCCTCTGACGTGACTTTGCCTGCGACAGACTTGAGCATCTCTCTCACAGCTTGTTCTGCGTTGCTCTGTACATGTTTCATGTATGCTTGGACAGTTTCCAACCCGTACTGCCCAATCAGCTCTTTGATCAATGAGATCCCTCTCTGGTTTGCTGCTACTTGCGCGTGAAGATCGGATAAATTATCTTGTAATCTTCGTGTTCCTGGAATCTTATTCCCTGAAGACTCGTCAGGGCACGGAAATTTAAGTAGCTTCACAATTCCTTCTTCTTGGAACACCCCCTTCTCTACTAGTTTGAATGCCTTGATTGCTGCCCCTTCCTCCCATATGAACTTCGAGAAGGGCGGCATGCTCCCCGGGGTAATTCCCCCAATCTCTGCATGGTGGCCCCGACTTGCTACAAAAAACACAAGCTTCCCATTGTCAAAAACAGGAGTAATAACAGTGATGTCTGGGAGGTGGCTCCCACCACTACAGGGATGATTAGTCACCAGAACATCTCCTTCAATCAGATTTTCTACCCAGTACTTGAGTTGCCACTTCACAGTGCTCGACATGGCGCCAAGGTGGACAGGGACATGCGGGGCATTTGCCACGAGCCCACCCTCAGGATCAAAAAGCGCACACGAGAAGTCTAACCGCTCTTTTATATTAGTTGATATTGAAGTTCTCTGTAGGGTCCGCCCCATTTGCTCGGCAATCCCATAAAACGGTGATTGAAGATCGACAACTGCACCACATCGGCGACTTTGCTATTATCTGCCACATTGGAAGTGCTACTAGTAGCATCAGGCTCAATCTCAATCTTTAAGTTCCCGTAGTTCGTTATAACTGCTCTACACATGGGCTCCACAATCACAGTGCTGTTCCCGTTCATGATGATAACAGGACCTAGCACAGCATGCCCAGGACCCATGTTCTCGAGTTTGTACAGAGGTGCCTCATGCCATCCATTCCCGAAGTATATCTTATAACAGCCTTCGGCTTTAGGGGTTGTAGTCAAAGCAGGGTGCTGGACTTGCGGCTTCAGTATGTTTGTAACTCCTATCCCACGAACTCTGACATCACATATTAACACGTTCCTGTTCTGCAGTTTAAAGCCATACTCTCGCTGAAAGAGCTTCACAAACTCCACAGCATAGTCAAACCCTGAACATTCTTGTCGCTTTACCATGATTGCAGTATCTGTGCCTTCATACCTCAGATTCAAGTATGTCTCTGTTGTTATATTTTCTTCTTTGAACCCTTGCTTGAGTAACTTTTTCTTCACCTGCTCGGATAACATAGCTTCTCTACGAGAGGATTCAAGGATTGATTCATTGCTGTAAATAGACGAATAGGGCTCTTGGGCCTCTTCAATAACATCTGCTAATCCCATTCCATATGCACTTAAAATGCCACAAAATCGGTGAATTAGTACTTCCCTCATTCCCAACAACCGAGCAATAGCACAGGAATGCTGTGGACCTGCACCTCCAAAACAAGCTAGTGCGTGATTGCCTGTCTCGTGGCCCTTCATTTCTGTCAGCTGCCTTATAGGGCGGCACATTGTTTCATTGGCCACATTCACAAAGCCGAGAGCAATCTCCTCCACAGACATGTCTTTTGTGTGAGGGTCCTGGCTCTTTCGATAAGAATTAATTTCCTCGGAGAGCTTCTCAAATGCTCTCCTTGTGGCCTCAACATCTAATGGCTGGTCCTCTTTCGGGCCGAAGATGGACGGAAAATAGTCGGGAATGACATAGCCTAGGATCAAGTTTGCATCAGTAACTGCCAATTCCCCACCCTTGCGATAGCACACAGGCCCAGGATGGGCACCGACCGACTCGGGCCCCACGCGGAACGCCCCGAACTGGAACTTCAGCTTTGACCCACCACCAGCAGCCACAGTGTTAATGTCCAACTGAGGGGCTTGAATTATTGCTCCAGCAATTTGGGTCTCTAGGACCTGCTCGTAGGTCCCGTCATAACGGCTCACGTCTGTAGACGTGCCCCCCATGTCGAACCCAATGAGTGGCTTCTCAGTCTCGAGCCTAAAAAGGGTTTGAGTGTAACCCACCACACCTCCTGCCGGGCCGGATAATATGGCCTTGTGACCTGAGAAACGGCTCTCTGGGGCAAGCCCACCATCCGACTGCATGAACAGAACATTCACTTTCTCCACTCCTTCATCAAATCGAGATATAAATCCAGAAAGGTACTCTTTGATGACTGGTGTTAAATACGCATCCACTGTGGCGGTTAAACCCCGAGGAACAGCCCGAACCATCGGGGTTAGGGCTGAGGACAGGGACACATGGCGGAATCCCATTCTTCGAGCCAATCTCTCCACTGCGATCTCATGCTCCTGATAAGTGTAGGAATGCATCAAAACTACAGCCAAACAGCTTATCCCTTTCTCGAGCAAACCCTTCAGCGACTGGGTCAGGGATTCTTCATCAATTGGCTTTATAACTCTGACAAGCTCCCCAGAAACCCCACTAATGGGCCCTGTGGAAGAGGAGCTTCGCTTATCATCAGCTTCATTAGGTGAAACGAGCTCGACCCTCTCATCAACTTCAATAACCTCCTCATACAAGTTTGAAGGCTTTGTCACTGTGAGGTCGAATATGTTAGGCCGGGCCTGATTGCCTATCTGCAGCAGATCCTTAAAGCCTTGGGTCACACACAAAGCAATCCTCTCACCCTTTCTCTCAAGAAGAGCATTCGTGGCCACAGTTGTGCCCATCCTTATCCATTCAATCTTGTCGGTTGGAATCTTTGAGGTTCGTGGGATCTTCTCCCCGGTATATTCCTCAAGGATCCTCCTGATCCCCTCCACAGGGGCGTCTTCATAGTTGGCAGGGTCTACGGATAAGAGCTTCAGAACTTGTCCGTCACGGTGTCCAGGGATTTCTGCATAGACGTCAGTGAAAGTCCCACCTCTGTCAATGCAAAATCTGAGCTTTTCAACATTAGCACTCCCCATACCAAGATCAAAAGGCCTGAAATTCGAACCAAGCGAGAAGACAAATCAATATTAACAGCATCGGAAGTATAACAAAGTCTCTCGAAATTCAATCTAGCAGCTCCAACTTTATGTAATGAACTCGATTTCGAGATTCTATCTAAAAAACTGGAATTTTGAGCTCCTCAAAGCAGTAACAATCGAAAGACTCAACCGATACAACCTTTCCATCAGACATAGTAATCACAGCAATTGAGCTCCTTTCATCAACTGGGGGAAATGAGGATGAAAGGAAAGGATATCTCGCTTCAACCACACAAAACCCAGATAAAAAAAAATGGATTAATTGTGAAAAATGACTCAGTAAAATAAAAAGTTCAAAGCTTTACGTCGTCAATCAAATCTTTCGACAACTCTTCCAATCAACTAGAGCGAATGCAGCAACACAAGGATTATTGACAAACAGGGTCAGCGGGTACCGATGAAATTAATCGGAAAAAGTCCCATGAAACAATTGTAAAGCTTGATAGCGCAGCAGAATACAATCGACAGGATCAGATGCCGTCAGCTGTTCTACGAAGCATTCAACATCTTAAATCAGAAATGGGAAGGAGTTGTGATTGATGAGGAACAAGAAATCAGTATAAAGCTTACGACTTGAGACCGGGAAGAAGACGAAGGAGAAGAAGAAGCTGGAAGCTCTCAGCGTCAGCGGTGATAGCACTGCACTGCAGCACTGATGTTATGATGATCTAATGATATAGAGTTGCCTCTCTCCTTCCCTTCAACTGATTTTTTATTTTTTTTATTTTTTATTTCATCATTTATATTCGGAAGCCCACGAATCACAGCTTAATTTAGGTCCAAATCAGATCGACCGGGTAAAATGTTTTCGTGAATTTTCTCCGTTCACGACTCCACGTCAAAACTCAAGATGAACAAGACCTAAACCTTCCCTGCATGGATTTATTTTTTCCATTTGCTAATATTCATTGTGATAAACGTTGAATATTCTTTAAAATATTTTTCGGAAGAAATTTTACTGATATAATAAAAAGGATAAAAATCCAAAAGGAAATGATCCGATGTGACCTGGCTCTAGCGTCAGGTAGCCGAATGCATGATCTTCTCCATTCTTTTTTCTATTTTTCTTTTTCTATTTGTCAGCCTTTTCCCTTTCTAGCCTAGGCTCTGTCTTATTTACCAAAAAAAGAGAGCAAAAAGTTTTCGCACTTTAATTTAACAGTTTTATACAAGAGGATAACACACAAATGGTTGAAATTAAAATCAGTCACGAAATCTATAGAATTTCCACTCGGTAGGTAATGTCTAACAGTCAATAAATGGGGCCAGATGTGGCACTTTCCGAGCCAGCGTAGGAATCCAGTGGCCTGATATTCTTGAGTCAGCTCGAAGCTGACCCGATAGGGTGAATCTATATTGCCAATACCTTGTTGGAAAGTAATTATTTTCTGTAATATGACGAGTATAGTATTGCAACTAAATGTCATATTCCTTTTCCTTTTGTTGGCAAATCGTAGAATACAGTGAGTAAATAATTTAAATACCATAACCAAAAAAAAAAAAACTAAGATTACAATTTTTTCGGGATTTCTACGGTATTCTACCTAATAAATAAACGAATAAATCAGGAAAAATTAATTGTTTTCTAGTGCAAAAACTAATAGTACAGAAAATAATGAGTCCTTAGGTGGTGTTGTCTTCCGGATATCAGAATTCTTCCTCTTCGGAAATAAAGTACCCAAGATGTCTTTCCTGCAAAATTTTAAAACGAAAACAGATAAAGACCAAAAAATATATATCATATATTGAAACTTCCAACGTGTTTTTTTTTTTTAAAAAAATTGTCATATATTAAAACTTCCACAGTGAGAAGGAAGTTATCATTTCATCAATTTTCTTGGCGAGGCACAATACAGAATGCAACGGTGGAGAGTTTCTCCATAAATTCGAACATGAGAACCAAAAACCGCTTTGCACCAGCAAGGCTAGTTTTCATTACTGACTGATGCAAATCGATGTCATCTGAGAAGATCTTTCATCTCCTATCAACTTTCCTCTCGTATCAACTTCTGTTTTCTTTTTCTTTCAAGTAGTTTCTCTCCCTCCATAGGTTTTTCAGCTGTATTATATAGGCTTACCTGTGCCTGCGTGCGTTTTTTGTTCCGCAGTTGGGTTCGTGCTTTGCTTATAGGTGCGTTTTTGGACTTGTAGATCCTCTGCAACCGAAAAGAAAACCGGATACGGTTAATGAGATATAGCATAGTAGAGGAAAATTTCCGATGACCTTCTCGTAGTGTTGGATCTAATGGTGCAAGGATGATGCAATCCGAGGATCCATACTCTACAGAGTTATTATATATAATAAGTGTTCATTACACCATAGATCTAGTCGAACTGAAAATTTTAGTACCTGACGAATTCCTCTGTCCCTACGGCTGATATATACTAGCATGCCATCATCTTCATAGTCTACTCCAGGGATCGAGGCTATGGATCCAGCAGGCGGAATATAACGTTTAGCGATCTGTTAAATCATGAAATTACCAGGTATACTTAGACCCATGGGAAGGGAATGAGTAATTCGTAAGCATCTGCGATAGTTGTGAAGCTGAATGTTAGATATAGAATTACCTTTTCTTCTTCTGCTTCGTAGAGTTCACATCTTGGAGCACTCTCCACTTTCATTCTAAACTCAAATACATCTCGGACGAGCTCATTTTCCTAATCGAACCCAGACGAGTCAGCAAAGAAGAAATCTTGGAGCAGTAATAGTGGAAATGTCACCAAAAATAAAAGAACTAACCCGCATGTGCAAGTCAAATCCTTCGCTTCCTAAAAACTTCTTAAAGAATTTCAGCTGTTGGTATACAAGAGGAAGCAAGTCAAGTTTCAAACTCGATAGAAAAGTTGAATGCCAGGGGGGGAAAAAGGAAACGCTGAGAGGACATGATTAAAATACCTGCACCCTTTGAGCATATGTAGACAGGACTACTTCCTGTTTACCAATCTTCTGACTTTTTTCCTGGATATCCGAAGAAATAAAGGATTCAATGTCTGTTGAGAATCCACTAAGTGCACTATCATTTGAAATGAAACTGCTACCTGAAAGTATTTTGAAACATCAGATTTCGAGTCTGAGATGTTGTTTTTAAGCAGCTTGTCTATCTCTTCCTTTAATTCCATCGTTGATGAATTATTTTCGGCAGCAATGTTTGTATATTGAACTGCTTCATCTTTGGATCTAACAAGGTCCCCAGAAAATTATGTAGAGACCCATTTTCATATATCAAAAAAAGTGCCTCCAAAGCCACACCATGAAGCACTTCATCCTCCAACAATCTGGAGAAGTAAGAAATCGCCCTGCATTAATTAGCACTGCATTGTTAATATCACATCGCAATCATATTTCTTATAAGCAGAGTTGAAGATCTTGGTGATATGGAAAGGGTATCTTAGCCCAACTAGTGTGTTGAGAAAGGATGCACGCTCACCCTTTCCAACATCTGCAACTGAGTCTCCATCCATCAAGAGTTGACAGGAGAAAAGACCACGCAGATATCAGACACATCTTCCTGTCAGTATTTCCTGTTGCCTGAGAGGAAGAAGCCATAAAATATTTACAAGTCAATGAAATTGTTTAATATTTCAATGATAGTTCCTTATTTTCCCACATCAAACAATGTTAAAGTTTCAAAACTTGATCAGAGGAGACAGATTATGCACTTACAACACCATTATAAGAACCCAGATATGTCATACACTATAACTTTGACTGGAACTGACTGTAAAAGATGCCAACTGAATTCAATAAACAGAACAGTCCATGTCATGGCAGTAGAAATACATACAGTTGAGTCACTGCCTTGATGGATGTTGTCCCATATTATCTGCATCATATTCTCCACCTCCATTGAATTCTCATTACAGAAAAATGTGATGATGGCCAAACCATCTAATTCCTGGAGAAAGTTTTCCATATCACTAAAAATATTCCACATCAAATAATGATATGAAGTTAATTGCACAAGTTTTAAATACCTTTGAAGTATTAGAATTGGAATTTAGAGCCTTGGACAGTAAGGGTGTTGACTCATTGTAGAGCTCATGTGCCTTATCCCTGCAATGGATGGTCATTGCCAGCAGTCCTACAAAATATACAGAGGAGCAATTTTAGATTCGGACAATAGATGAGTTCCAGTGGGGTATGAGACTAGAAAAAAATCGAAAACTTACCAAGTGCATTAGAGGCGAGATCTCTCTCTCTGGCAGGGCCCTTCTTCAGCGAAATTAGGAACCGATACAATAAGGTTGCAAAACTACGAGGGAACAAAATTGCCTAACGTCACCAAGTTGAGTACAGCAGGAATGTGAATAAACTGTAGTCACTAACAAACCGCTCAAACCAAGAAAAGAAGGAACACAGAAGTTATTCACTTCAGAAACTCATAGCAAGAAGAAAACTGTGTAACCTAATCTTACCAATATCTTGTCTGACAAGATACTACTGTCTACATTATCTGTACCGCTGTAAAGGCTGAAGAAGCCTTTCCGTCTCAATTCCACTTCCCAAAAATATCCTCAGTAAAATAAATGTAATTAAGAGCGACCATTAGATTTAGGCTATAATAATAATTTTACTAAAATGACTACCCCCTTCAACATATTTTCACTCATCCACTCCCCACTCTCTCCCCTCTCGACCTCTCCCCTCTAGTTTTACCTAATTACTTCTGTAAATTTTCTTTTAGCTATTCCTTTTGAGTTATATTTCAAATTAACTTAATTAAAATATCCGTATCATGCAACAATTTGCTGACCTTGGTAAGTCGATTTTAGAATTTAACAAGAAACTAATTTATTTTATATTATTGTAATTTGTTATTCAATAATTAAGGTTTAATCAAGCCCGCGAGTAGCACGGACATACGTCTAGTATCATAGGTTCATTGTTATGAACATCAACAAACGAATGAGAAGCTCTTAAAATTCCCAGCGCTCGAATACAGCAAGTACGATATCGCCTTCGACTGATGTGATAGAAGAATTAAGCCAAACGGAGAAGACAACTCACTTTTTCTCTACGAACTCAGTCTGCATCCTGCTGGACAAGATCCGAATAATAGATGTCAGAGCATCCACTCTCTTCGAAACCCTGCACTCGCCCCCACAAACAAGGATTAATCAAACACGACACAGACATTCCCAATGCTCAAATTTTATGCTTGAGAGTTGAGAGTCCTAGAGGAGGGGGGGAAGATAGTACTTTTTCTTTAACAGCTCATCCAGATAGTGATCTATTCGCATTGATATGCTCGGCAATGCCGCAGCACTATCCCCATCATCAGCCTCTCCACCTGCAACAAAGACATCCACGGAATCAGCCGTAAAGGAAATTCATTTCCGCCACAAAGAAGCAAACTGACAAATCCCGGGAGGCCCCAATGGTGAATTCTCTCGAACACATGAAAGGCAGGTCAGAAAGCGCAAGCTAAAGCCAACCCACAAAGACAATCAATCCCAGAGGAATCCGTCACTTACGCATCTTCCCAGCAGTCATGCTTGCGATCTATCCAAGCACTTCACAACGGATTCAGAGGTCGCGAAATCCGTTCACAGCAGGGACAGTGGCTTTTGGTGAGGAGTTGATCGGTAAGTCTTCGGAGATTCCTTGGAGGGAGAGGGAGAGGGAGAGGGAGAGGAAAGAACTTCATGCCTTATATAGGCTTTTGTGGGAGTAACAGCTAAACAGAATCTTTACTCCAAGTTAATAATAAACCCCGCAAAATCTTATATAAATGTCCATATCCATATCTGTATCTATACATCTATATCTATCTATATGCATCTTTAATTAAGTGGAGCTGTAATAAGTCTCAGGATTGCTCAATCAAATTTTCTCGATTTTTTTAGTAGTTTTTCAAGCAACAAATATTTTAATAATTTTTTAAATATATAGATATAGATCTTAGGGTTGTTCATTATTTTATGGATTGTTTTTTTATTAACAGTAACATTTTTCTGAACGTCCAACGTAATTTACACTGGATTGTTTAGCTTTCTTGAAATAGAATATCAATCTTTATGTTTTAAAATTTTTAAAAACATTATATATAGATCTGCAGACCGATCGTTATTTTTCTTGGATGTTAGAGCTTTTCTTTAGAAAATAAATTTTTAAATTTTTTAAAACATATTATCAACCGATGTTTTCTTGATTTTTCATTTTTTTACGAAAGTGAATTTTTAATTTTTTTAAAACATACCAATATAGGGATCCTTATTATTTTCTCGATTTTTGGTCTTTTCAAAAATGTGTGTTTATTTTCCTAGAGCTCGTCAAACAATTGATCCCTACCCACTTCCTTTGATTTTCATCGGCACAAGCAGAAGCTCTCTTGAATTCGAGACATAGCCTCCGCATCTTCCCTGCCCGCTCGAAGAACAATGCTCGTGCAATTTGCCCTATGCTGGAAAAGAGGGAAAATAACCATACTAAGCAAGTACATGGAAGGAGAAGTAAGGATCTAAATCCTCTACGCCGATGATCGAATTGGATCAAGAACATGTTCATTACAGTAGCCCAAAGAAACGGATGATCACAGCAGAAGTAATATGCAGAAAGAATATACTATGCTTCCTTCGGGAAATTTTGTACGACCCAATGATCTGATCAGTGGAGCAAAGATAGATCTTGACTCGAATCAGAACAACTAGGGAAGCACATTTTTGCCCCGACTCGATGGATGTATTTTGAGTTTCTCCCTCCCTAAGCATCTTCTCCAGCTATCATTAACAAAAGAACTCTCAGGAGCCACTCTAGGCTGCTCCACAGTCGGGATTATTCTCGGCGCTTGAACCGGGAGCACCATTTCACCAGAAGCTCGTCTATATCAGCATCCATTCGGGTCCCAACTCCTCCCCAGACTAGCATGTGGGCTAGGTCTCCCATTGTAGAACCCGTTACCTCATGCACGGCTTTGAACCCGAGTCTCGTGTAGAACCTCACCAGCTGGGAAAGACAAATACGCGCGGATGTCACTAACAATTTAAACTCGACCCCTTGTAAATTGGGGAGTAAGTTAAAAGCATCATAAGAAAAAGAGAACTCTACCATGAAATCTCCTGGCGGATTATTATAAGGAAACGCTTTATATGTTTCGATGGAGAACAGAACAACGTAGACGATGTCTGTAAACCGGAAAGGATCGAACTTCCGCTCTGATACCGTATTGCCAACTAATTAACCGTGCTAAATTTCATAAGACTACTCGCAAACTAACATATATCGACTGTTTAACAGTTTCTTAGACGTTCAAGTTTCGACATTTCGCAGCAATTAACAACTGAAAAAACCGGAATCACCGTTCTCGGATTCAAAAAGGGGCTACCTTGGAGTGGTAGAGATCCGAGTCGTTGATCGCGAGCAGCTCGGCCTTCCTGCACCCACAATCGAACCCATACCGTATCGCGACAGCTCCGATGAACACTCCAATCCCGAATATTGACTTCTCCATCCCCAGCGTCTCCCTCCTCAGCCTGATTGAGTCCAAGTGGAGGATCCTCCCTCCGGCCCAGACCCTAATCATACCCTCAAACCTCCCTAGCTCCCTTCCGGTCTCGGAGCCTCTAGCAGTGATCCTGAAGAAGGGTCCCAGTTTACTAAGCTGGAGGTCGAGTTTCTGAGCTCGCGAGGCGGCGAGGATGTCGTCCATGGTTGGTACTGAGATGGAACCGCCATTACTCTCGAGCTTGCTCGTCAGTTTCTGGTTCAGAAAAGGAGGATTCGGGGACATTGATATGATTGTCGAGGCCGCCATTGACGCCTTCTCACCTGTCTCGCACCTCACTCTCATGGCTGCCCGGAGCACCTCAGCCTCTCATCTCAAGCTTGTGGCAGGGGAGCCAGGAAGTGGACAAATTTCAAATATATGAAAACATCGGGGGGAATAAGGAGATGGCGAGTAAAATTCAGGGCGGCGTAAGTTGCAATAATACCGAATTATTCAGGCCCATCCATAGAAAAGCCCGAAAGCCTAACAATTTGCCGGATAGAAAAGTTGAGCAGCCTAAGCGGCAACCTTGCCGCCTTTTGTTACGTAATATTCGAATTCTCGTATTAAATCGCAAATTAATTTCAAGAAGGTTAAGCCTAAACCCTCCAAAATGATCAACCCTTTGAGGCCCCAAGAGTTCAAAAACAAAGAAGAGATTAATAAGTTTTTAATTTGTCCCATCTAGACCAACGCAAATTCAGTTTTGGTGAGAGCTGAGCCCGTGGGTGTGGCGGTTTGTGGTGGCCTGGCAGTGGAGATACGCAGCGATAGGCGGAGAGGGACCGAGGGGTGGCGGCCACCGATTTCTCATGGGCCGGCCGGTTGGGCTGACTTTCTAGACCTTGTTAATGTCTTTAGAGCCAGTCCATATCAGTTGTCTTCCAGTTTCGAGCGAGATTATTAAATTAAAATGTCCCAAATAAAAACTTATTGTGCTTGGAAAGAAAAAAAGCTTCAAGAAAAGAGAATTCATTCTCTATATACTCTTTAGTTGCCCCATTCTTGGTAGCGCATAATTTCATTGGAGTTGGTACGGTGCAGGGCTACGCGCGTTTCTCAATCCATATGTAATATTACAGAATCTGATTTATCGAAATCAAAAATTTTTTAAATATGACTTTAAGTTGTGAAAAACGGACTATGAAATGTTAATGGTGCGTTTGATTTTAGAGTTAAAGTAAGTTTGATTTTGATTTTGATTTTGATTGTGGAAAATGACAAATGAGATGAGATTATAAATTTGACTTGGGAAACGTGTATTTTTTGTTATATAGTGTATTGAGTTAAAATCAAAATTATGATTGTAAAATCAAATTTCCAAATCAAACGGGGCCTAAGAGTCGCCCATAACTTATTTTCTAGGAGGAATTATGGATGGCTGGGCATGTTGTGATCATATCCGTGCTAAATCCAATCACTTAGCATTTCAGATGAGTCAGATCTGAGCACCCTGTAACGGCTTAGACGTCTTTATCGAGACATGGGCAATCCTAAGTCCTGTTTGGATTCTCAAACACTTAATTTTAATTTAACTTTAACTTTAACTCAACACACTATAAAACAAAAACACACATTTTCCAAGTCAAAAATTTTAACTTTAACTTTAACTCAACACACTACATAATAAAAACACACGTTTCCAAAATCAAATTTATAATCACATCTCATTGTCCTTTTTCATAATCAAAATCAAAGTTACTTTAACTCTGAATCCAAATGCCCCCTAGATTCTAATCCAAAAACTTGTATTGACCCTCGGCCCATGATCGAGTCTATGACAGACACTATATATTATCAATGAGTAATTGGAGACATCTGCAGGTTCACCAAATTGGTCATCAGGTCCAAAACCACTTGTGGGATGATGATGAATGAAAGGAAGAAAAGGGTAACCGTTTGGAGTTTCACATGAGCAAATGAAGATAAGAAGGGTCAGTGCAAGGATTAAGTTTTTAATTATCCCTCTTGCGCTTGGATTTCCAGGATCAGTCTAGGCCGGCTTCGCTTTCACATATGTCTAGTTCACTGTGCTGTTTATGCATTCCGTTTGTTCCTTGCTCACACGATGCGACATTCTACGTGCCTTGCTTCGCGTTATGGCTTTGCATCTTGATGTTCTCGTACCATTCGCATCCATGCGCACGAGGGCAGGGTACTAAGGATCTCAGATCCCACGAGAGGGAAAAAAAAAGAAGAAGAGAGAGAGAGAGAGAGAGTTACACATGGACTTTAGATGCTGAAACTTACAAAGATTTTCTTGAGCCTAAAGCATCTTATATTGACTTCTCAAAAACAGAAATAATATTCTTCTTATAAGGAAGAAGAAGCAAATTATTTGTTTCGTTATCCCTTTTTGCAGAACATAATATTGCAAATACAAAAAACAAGTAATTACCACCTCTGCTGAGTCCAAAAAAAAAAAAGAACAGGAAGGTAATTACTAAAGAATATAGAGAATTGATATAAAACTCACTCACATAATTGTGCGGAGATTATTCTTATTTATAGATCATGATTACAACCAATATTAAAACATAATATTACATTATAATTAACATCCCATAAATATAAAAGATTCCCCATAATCCCCTAGATCATGTCAATCCCTATCCTTAATTCTCTCCAATAATTACTATCTTCCACCAATTTTTTTTAAAAAAAGAAAGAAAAACCCTTTTGTAATTTATTGGGACAAATTTCCCATTTTGAGGGTCATCTCTGTGGCAAAATTACCAAATTTTTAAAAGGGAACATAGTCAATAAATTAATTTACCATAGCTGTTTCTGGAGAGTCTTAGTTCTTCTTCTTCTTCTTTTATTTTTTTATTCTTTTGGTATTAGCTCTGTTCCAAATTATTTCTTAAAAAGAAATGTCAATCAAATATCTTCTGATCATTAGAAAAGGCGGTTAAAATATCCAGAAAAATTTCGTACGAGATTAAGAAGATAGTAATGAGTTGTATCTGCACATCAAATATAGCAGAAGTGGGATACCCTGTCCACGTTGCACCATGAAAGATTGCTGCAATGTATTTTCTTTTTTCTTTCCTTGCTGACATGACAATGGAATATTACTGTAACTATTAGCAGACATGATAATGTGCATCGCTCTCAAAATAGTTTTTGGTAACTTCTAATTCGTAAAAAGCTGGACTAATAACAACATGACCATATATATATGATCCCATTCTAAGTGAAGATCCTCAAATGGACTGTCTGATAAATCCACGCCATGATTTAAATCTCTTCTTCATATATATACCCCACACAAATTTTCAGTGGTCATCCTTCTTCTTCATCCCCTTCCTCTTATTGAGATTCTGCGTGATGAGGTTTGCAGAGAGAAACTTGGTTGCATATGCAGTGGTGCTGCTTGTCTTTGCAGCCTTCCTCACAGGTTTGCTTTGTCTCTGGATTGCATCCGGAACAAAAAAAGACAAAAAAGATGTTTCGAATTATGGGTTTCTTCTTCTTCTTCTTCTTCTTCTTCTTCTTCTTCTTCTGTATAAAACCGAGATATGAAGTCGCTTCAGCAGATACAACTCGTATGAGTGTGTGATTAATTGCTAATGATGAAGATTATCATTGACATGTCACGCAATTAGAGTTTTGCTGACATGATTCTGTGACACGTTTAGTACTTCACTTCCAATATTTAGTATTTTTAATAATCGTGATTAGTACAAGTATTTCTTACTTCTATTTTCAATTTACGTGTTAGTATTACGATTGAAGTATTTACTATTTAGTATAATCCATACAAATAGCAAAAGTACTAAACACTTTAACTAAAATGCTAAATATTTGAACTAAAGTACTAAGCGTATCCCGATGACACATAGTCATATTAGAATTTCCCTATTATTAAGCAAACGAACCAAGAAAGACGGATTACAAGCAGGGGCTCTGCAATTCCTCTGCCAATAGGAAAATACATTATTCCATACTTCGTGCTAGAAATACGAAGCTATGCATGCGAAAATAAGATACTAAAGTAATGGAAAGGCAAAAGTAACTCGACTTTTTTTCTTCCGCAGGATTTGGAGCCGAAGCATTGTCTTATGATTATACGGCCACTACTGAGGTAAGTCTGCTTGGAAAAACACCGATAAGAAGCATTGATAGATTGTTTTGGCGACAAGAAATGATTATTTAATTATGTGATGTGTCAGTGCTTGCCTATCCCACACAAGCCTCAGTATAATGGAGGAATAATAAAGAACCCGGAGTTCAAATGGCCTGAAGGGATGGTCCAAGTCTGGGAACCCGAAGCTCGAGCACAGACGCATCGAGGGCAATGAGTTCATTGTAGCACATACAAGGAATCAACCATATGACAGCGTGTCACAGAAGATCTACCTGCAGAAGGATAAGCTTTACCTTTCTCTGGTATAGTTTCCATCTTCCATCAATCTGCTATTGGTAACATACAATATCAGGAACTTGTCAAATGGCAAACGCGATTCTTGTAGAACAACTAATATGGATATAAACCACAAAAACCATATTGAACCAAAAATGTTTCACCGAAGAGCTGAACCAATTATACAGTTTTAGACTTATTGATATCTTGTTACCCATGCCTTGAGTCGCGGATATTCAATTTGTTTTGATAACTATGGTGCTAATACTGGCAAAGGGTCCTTGGAATTGTAGATACCTTATTAACAAATTTGAATGTCGAGATAAGATTTTCCCGGTTCTCTGCAGCTTGGATACAGGTTAGTGAGGGAAAGATCCCAGTACGAGCTGTTTTCAAGATGAGCACTGGCTTCAAGCATGCTGGTACCGTTATGGCCCAATCAAAGTGCTGGTCCATGATCAAGGGCGGCCTCACAGCAGATGAATCGGGCCCGCGGAGCTTTACTTCGAGGTACTTCTCTGTGCTTGCTTGGTTCTCAGTGAAACTTTGATATGGCCGATATTACCGCAGCCTTCGTTTGGATTTTGTTTTTGGGGTTAACACCTTGGTTTGGTTAAATTACTAATAGTTGCTTGACAACTTTCAGGCCGAAAATGTTTCTGCTGCGATTTGGGTCGATAGCATCTCCCTGCAGCCGTTCACACAAGAAGAATGGAAGTCCCACCAACTGCAAAGCATCGAAAAAGTATGATAACCAATTCTCACGGGTGTTTGGTAATCGAAAACCCGGAAAAATATCCCAAACTAACGGAATTGTCAATATTGCAAGTTAGGCCTCTATAAGTTGTATGTACCAGTAAATTTTGAGTAGACTTCCCATACTCCATTGAATTGTGCAGACAAGGAAGACGAGGGTCAGAATCAGCGTGCTAGACAAGCAAAACAAGCCGATCCCTAACGCCAATATCACCATCAAGCAAAAGAAGCGGAGCTTCCCATTCGGTTGTGCCATCAACAAGAACATCCTCACAAATACGGCCTACCAAAACTGGTTCACGTCTAGGTTTGGAGTCACGGTATTCGAGAATGAGATGAAGTGGTACAGCACCGAGTACACCCAGGGCAAAGAGAACTATTCAGTCGCAGATGCTATGCTTCAGTTCACCGAACAGCATTCCATCTCTGTCCGGGGACACAATGTCCTGTGGGACGATCCAAGATACCAGCCAGGTTGGGTCCCTAAACTCCCAGCGACCAACTCTCTCAGGCTGTTACTAGGAGGGTTAACTATCATGCGCCGCTACAAAGGCCGGGTTATCGGTGGGACGTTGTGAACGAGAATTTGCACTTCTCATTATTTGAGAGCAAGCTCGGGCCGACAGCTTCCGCAGCTGTTTATGAGACTGCTAAGGCTATTGACGGGAGCACATCTCTGTTCTTGAATGAATACAACACCATTGAAGACAGCCGGGATAGTGCGTCTACCCCTGCTAAGTACATCCAAAAGATTAATGATATTCAAGCCTACAACAGAGACCATAAGAATCTAGCCATCGGGCTCGAGGGCCATTTCACCAGCCTTGACCTTGCTTACATGAGATCAGCCATTGACACGCTTGGATCCCTAGGACTGCCCATTTGGCTCACGGAAGTGGACGTCGGGGGCAGCTCACCAGCCCAGGTAATTACAACCTACCGATCAACCCACACACGAAAAGAAAATTAAATTAAAAAGACTGGCCCCGTTACTGTTATATGCTGAACAGGATTGTGGATGGATTGTTTTGCAAGCAGGCAGATATGTTGGAGCAATTACTGAGGGAGGCGCATTCTCATCCCAAGGTCAATGGGATCGTGATATGGTCGGCGTGGAAGCCTCAGGGATGTTACAGGATGTGCCTGACTGATAACAACTTCAAAAACTTGCCCACGGGGAACGTCGTGGAAAACTGCTGAAGGAATGGGGTGCAGCACCGTTGTCAGGCACGACTGACTCGGAAGGCTTCGTCGAGGCCTCCCTCTTTCGTGGAAAGTACCAGGTGAAAATCAATCATCTGGAATAGAAAATCTGTCTCGTACCGAAAGCTTTGAGGTTGCTCCAGTTGAGGAGTCTCGAGAGAGATGGTTCTGAGCATTTTGGTCTGAGTTGTTCAAGTTTTAGTTCCGATCAAGTCACTGTTGATACTGCTCTAAGTTAGAGAAATAATTCAATCCAATTGGATACCTTCATTCGTTACTTCCTGGTTCATTCGAATTGCTACATGGTCGATATGGCAGAAACCTATACCATGCCAATTTGTCCGTTGGTACAGAAAATAATTATAAGTAACATGAAACACGTTGAGATTATTTAAATGAAAACAATCCGAATGATACGCTCTAATTTTTAATGTACCTAACTCCAACTCTGCTGACACTGCACCTTCAATAATCACGTTTTTCCATGGGCCATCAACAGGCAACAGAGAGACAATAATGATTATTAGCAGACGGACACCGGAAAAAAAATGAAACCGTATCCCGAACATCTGCTATCAGAGTCCCCGAGCTGCTAAGAAGCATGACACGGCGGCGGCCACAATGATGGTGACGACGACAGAGCTCACGTCGTCGAAGATGTTCGAAAACCTCAGCTCCTGCAAGTCCCACAGTGTCGTGATGAATAGTCGTAGCCCATTGAAAATTCCCGGCAAAATGGCCATATAGTTGTATGTGCCTGTAATTTGTATAAACTATGTCTGCCGGCACAAGAGAGAAGAACACGTTTCGCTGGGATTAATACAGGTACAACTAGTTAAACAAGGCGGAGAAAGGGCAGCTGCCAAGAACCTTAGCAGTAGAGGGTCCTAACTCGGGTTTGTTCAACGTGAACGGGTGCAGCATCGCGGGAGAGAGCAATGCGACTAGTGCTTATATTAGAAGAGAGAAATGGGATGGCTGTGAAGGTGGTAAGGTGTAAATATGGGAGAGTTGGGATGAGAGAGTGATGGAATGCTGATCAAGATGATAAGAAGAAGAAGGAAACAGAGCTGGCAGCTGAATTAAGGAGCAAGAGGTTGGAGGAGGGGTTGGCGTGTTCATGGAGGATGAGTATATGTGCGGTGCAGTTAAGTGTAAAGAGATGAAAGTGAAGTAGGCTTCCACGATGCTTCCTCCTCTTGTCAATACAATAGGTGATCTTCTGTGGGCCCCCCCACCTACCTTCTGCAAATTTTGTCATGGCTCCCATCTCCTCAGGCTGGGTACCATGAATAGTCCAATGTCACTCCTCGAGCTTTTGTCAATTACTCAACCAGCTGATGGAAAGATATACGCATAGAGGAGGATGTAATTAATAAACTGGTTATTGATTTCGTAACATAAATATTCAAATACTGATAACGTGAAATGCTTGCATATATCTTCTAGTTTGGCAATATTGTCCAACCAGATCACTCATTGCCCTCATCGCACATGCCCAACGGCACTCACTGAAAGAGGATACCGATTGGTCATCCTCGAGGAGTCCTGACAAATGTCTTATACCGGACCTCAGAGAAGAAGGGAAAAGGGGACGGAGAGGGAGACTCATGCAGTAGGATCTAATGAGAAATCCCGATAAAGATACAATGGGTTCTACCTCCACGAATATCGACTTGGGCTTAATAGAGGCCGTCGTAGCTACTTGACGGCTGCATGTCCAATGTTGATCCGAGGGTAATAGATGATCAACCAATCAATTAAGAAATGTCAAATTAAATAACTTTTCCTTTTTAATTAAAAGATGGTGTATCGCAGTGGTACACACAAGGTTTCAGGTTTGATATTAGGGTGTGTTTATTTTAACGTAATTAAATAAATGTTTAAGAGTTAGTTACAAGTTGATTATAAGAGAAAATGAAATAATAAGAAGAGAGAAAAATGAAAGGTAAGGAAAATTATTTAACCATTAATAAAAAAAACTATTTCATAAAATAAGTAAAAGATTTTGACTTAAGTATTTAATTTTTAAATAACTAATTTATCAAACACCATCATAATTAATTAGCCATGTCCCTTTATTAGTTATTAGAATTTGTATTTTATTATATTAGGTCCACATTTCCGTTGTTGAAACACTTTTTTTGTTTCGATGTAATTAAAGAATGGGGAGCTAAGTAAGAAATCTAAAAGCTGAGGCCCATTTTGCTAATTGACCAGAGGCCAAAAGATAAATGATAATAAAACTTCTCGGAGACCTCAATTTGACTATTTTCACTTTGACCACTCGGAGACAAAAGGCCTGAGGAAGAATGTCAATCAGTAACAAAGCGACAAACCGACAAGAGTCTCGCAGGAGCACTCTCTTTTTCGCTTGGCAGGGAAGTGGGAAACGAGGTTCTCTCCGTAGAAAGGTAAAAGGCACTTTTTTGGTCGGCGATTACCGTGAACACCCAGAAACAAAGCATCTGGGCCGGAGAGTAACTCAAACACGAGCATCCATGTGTGTAACGACGAGGTAAGAAAGAGATATGCAGCCCTTGCCGTGAGCTCTACTTTTCTGGGTGGGTTCTTATTTGGCATGAGCTTTCTTGCGGTGATTTTTTTGGGAAATCCCTTCGCTGTCGCGATCTTTCCTGTCTGCCGAGATGAGAGGTTTTCAGAAGTTTGCTATTTTTCCGTTCATCTGAAGTTTTGGGGAAAAAAAAAATATTTTTCTTGTTGGGGAATATTTTTGGTTACCTTTAGTAAAGAGCTTCTGAAAATGCTAGGTTCTGCTTGAAGGTTCGTCCTTTCATCAGTGTGTTGGTGGTGAAATTTGTCGGTCTCATACTGTCTGCTGGGAATTGTTTCTAGTCGTCAGTCCCGATCTCGCTTGAGTGCTGCCTGGGTATGATAAATGACGTGGAAGTGTTCTTTTTTGTGCTTAGAGGTGCTTGTGTAGTTAAATTTGTCTTTGGTGGGATAAAAGCTGGCTCATTGGGAGGATGACTGTTCAGAATCAATAGAGAAAGCCTTCTGACATAATGTGGAAACCCTAAATCCTTGTCTGATGATATGTGGATCATTGCCATTTTCATGTATATTTCAACTAACCTGTTATACCATTCTTTCTTTACTAGGCGTTTTAAATGTCGGGAAAAAATCAGTTGAAAACATGGATCAGCACTGAGTTCAAGGCAATGATTACTGCTCTATGTTATGGTAAGACTTTCTCTAGATAAAAACATACTTGCTGTCATC
>NW_022204062.1:0-66592 GCF_007655135.1 Punica granatum
CCAAAACAACACGGGCATTTGCAGTGGATGAACTTTTGCATATAATCTCATAGTCTACGACACATTTGTACTGATTTTCAGGTCAATTACGGTAACTTCATGCACGGGTTGATGAAGGGGAATCATCCAGCTGAACTGGAAAGTTCTGTCAGAATTGTCCATGCATGAGCCACTTAGCTTCAAGGCCCTTGTGGACATCTCCCGTAAATCCTTCCTTGGGAACAAGAATGTGGTTCATCCTCCCAGGAAGGTAAGCATTCCAGTCAGTGTCTAGTATGTTGGTCGCTTTGGTCTCTTGTTTCTCTTTTGAGCTCGATGTTTGAACCATTGTTTCGTGGTTCCTACAAAGCTTCTACTGGTTTAGAAAGAATTTACGGCCTGAACTTTGAGAACTCAATCATCTTTTGCTTGCATGTTCTCTCAATATTCTGCATTCTATGTTCTCGGAGCTTCTCATTCCCTTGTGATATGAGGAAGATATGAATAGATGAAGGGCAATGGAGGAAGAGGTTTGATTTCCGACTATTACAAGCTCAGTAAGACATTGTTTTGATGTTGAATACAAGGCTTGGCTGGTTTTGCTAGCCAAGGGAGACATCATATTGATGAACAGAACGGGTTCATGATGAAATTGCTTTTGGATTAACATGGGTCAGTCCTAGAATCCTGTTAATTTGCCATAAGCATAGGTCTCGTAATCCCAGATAAAGTTCCATTTGAGAGCTTATGGAACAAACAAAATTACAGAGAAGTTTACTTATATGTCACTCCAAGGCATCAACCTATACTATACATCTTATCTGTGATTTTAGAAACCATCGCAGTTCTCGGAATGACCACAACAAAGATCATTAACCCATCACCGAACACTAGTTTAACAATGAAAGATGAAGCACCATTGTCGGCTCATGAAGAAATATATAGAGGATTCTAAATTCATTAGTCACCCGCTTGCTTGTGAAGTATAATGTACTGTGTTAATAACCAAAAATATAAAAAATAATAATCAACACTTTATCAATTTGGTACGATTTTTTTTCTTAATAAAAAATGCATAAACTAATGATTTGACACAAATTCTAGTACGATGTCGACTTTTCCGTTAATTTGAATGGAAAATGCTGATGTGTATTGTCAGCACCCCATTTTGGCCCATCGGCTTCCTACATGAGAATCCCCGATCAAAGCCCGGATTACTGTTCATCACCCGGCAATCGAAGGCGAACGTGCGGTCACAGAGTCATGAACGACAAGAGAAGAGCTAGGTCCATTAGAAAAGCAGAAGAGAGCAGTCAGAAGAAGAACTTACAGTCAAAGAACCCCGAAAACAGCGGAGCCGGCACTGTGGCACTATTCATCACCGAATCACTGAAGCACCGAAAGGTGCCCAATATGGGACTCTAAAAATCCCTCTCAGTGCCAAAATGACCAATGACGCATCCGGATGTATTTCGGAGGTGTCCTGCTCAAGCCAGGACACCCCGGTCCTTCACGGACGCCTTTTCCGACAGGGCTCCCGGGGTCCGCTCCACTGACGAGTAAACGGCACCCCAAAACAGGTCTACAGGCACCCAGGGACCACGGGGTCTTGGAATAAGCCTCAGACGACCTTTCGGAACTCTACGGGGCTCCTCGAATGACGTTTCATTGGTAGCCAACGCCTCCCGGTGAATCTTCGGGGCACATTCACGGAAAACAGAGATCGCAACGATTCCCGCAACACCTCGAGACATTCAGCGAGCACTGAGAAAACCCCGGTCACAAGTCCCTAGGTCTCCCCCGGGGCAATGGTCTTCGGTCGGGGACGACGAGCCAACGATCCCCCGCGAGGCAAAAGGGTCGCCGAAACGAACATTAAGATGCACAAAGAGCAATCGGAGACCGGGGGCACTCAACTCCACTCCGAATGTCCGAACAGGGCAAAACCGACTCTCGAGGCGCCGAGCCACCCGAACATTCGTTCACATGACATATGGCGATATTGGGTTCACTCAAATCCTCTTCGCGCAAGCGTTCCAAATCTATTATTAATTGGACATCGGAGATCGGACGCGCGTTCAATCAAGTCTCGAGCTTTTCCCGGCTTTTCTCTTATTCGAATGGGACCCACAGCTCAGCCAAGCCAAGCCACCAAGCCACGGCTCAATCCCTAAGCCATGGCTTAATCCCAAAATTCGGTGGCTCAAACTCAAGAAGCTCCCTCCGCCACACAAATTCAAATATCTCTTACACCTTCTTACACCTATCTCCTATCCATCACTTCCCATCACCTCCCATCCACTTTTCCCTAACTTCCCCTACACTCAACATGACAATTTCCCCACCCTAATCCATCTCCAAAAATTCGGATCCCCTAAGCACCACTTAATTGCACTTAACTCCACTTAATCTTGTCATTAAGTCTTCCTTTATAAGCCCATCATTAACCTAATCAACTCACCATCCATTCTCTCTCAAGCTCTCTCACTCTAGAAAATCATCTCAAGCCCCTTAGAGCTCAGCATTTTTCAGAAATTCGTCCAGCTTTCCCTCAGCCCGAAACCAAGGCAAAATTGCCGGAAAACTCAACCGTTTTCCGGCGACCGCCACTCAACCCGAACCAAACTTGACCAAACTTTATATCCCACATGTATTCGACCTCCCGAGTCCATTTCCGGTGTTAGTTTCGGCATTTGAAGCTTCCAGCATGCAGTTCCAGGCCAGTCCAGAATCGGGTCCCTAGGGAGTTTCTCGATTTCTAGGCGAGTTCTTCCTTCCCGACTTATCCGAGCCTCAAAAAAACTACATATCCCACATGTATTCGACCTCCCGAGTCCATTTCCGGTGTTAGTTTTGCGATTTGAAGCTCCCAGCATCCCGAACCAGCTCTGTCCAGAACCGGGTTCAATAGGTGTTTTCACGGCTTCCCGGGCTCCCCGAACATTTCCACTACCTCACGACTATGGAGAGTCGTGCCATCATTTCCTAGGGTTTCTCATGACCCTCACTCTCCCCCGTGACAAGGTGGTCGCGTGTCGAGAGCCGCTCAACCGCGCACCACCGCCATTTCTCTCTTTTCTCCCTTCACAGATTTTTTCCAGTTTTTACCGGTTTTCTTTGCATCTCTCAGGAAAATCGACATGTCTAATCTTCACGATCCTCAGTCAGTTAGGAGTCCAATGCCACCGACCTTGCACCAAAAGACCACCGGGAGCCTCCCGTAGAGTCGTTTCTTCATCGGGTGCCAGTCGGGTTTGTTCCTCTGGTCGTCTTTTCTAACCCAAACTTTGCAGGAATGCATAGGTCAGCTCGGGTTGATTCTCACTACGAGCCACCTATCACCGTGTTACTCACTCAGTTAGAAGTCCAATGCCACCGACCTTGCATCAAAAGACCACCGGGAGCCTCCTGTAGAGCCTTTTCTTTGCCGGGTGCCAGTCGGGTTTGCTTGTCTCGACTGGATCTGTCTTTTTTTTTACTAACCCGACTTTGTTTTTGATTTCCAGAAAATCTACGCATGCTCTCCTTCCGAAACCACCGCAGGCATGATCCTCAGTGAGTTAGGAGTCCAATGCCGCCGACCTTGCAGCAAAATACCACCGGGACAGCCATTTCTTTCTGACCTGCCCAGTCGGGTCAATTCCGCCCAGTCGGTTCTGTTTTCTGATAGCTAACCCGACTTTGTTTTCGATTTCCAAAAAATCTACGCACGCTCTCCTTCCAAAACCACCACAGGCGCGATCTTTAGTCTCTTGGGAATCCAACGCAACTGGCCCCGCGCGAAAATTCCATCCCGATCAACCGGTACAGCCCCAACAAGCTAGACTGCCAGTCGGGTCTGCCAGTCGACCCGACTGCATCGGTTCGGGTCTGTTCGTTCCAGCCGAGTCTCCCGACTCCCTTTGCCACTTCTCCGACTCTTTCCTCGTGTTCCGAGGCTAGGTAACATTTCTCTACGACTTAAATGGGTCCAAGGAGCTCTCTCTTTCGCCTCGAAATCAGTCGGTTCCCGTATTTATTTTATTTTATTTTATTTCGTTGTTGCATGAGCCGACGCCGTTTTATCGATTCCCTTTAAATACGATATTTGTTTGCATTATGTGCTTGTTTGCGCAACCAAGATCATGGCGGCATCGGCTTTATAGAATGTGTGTTATTATCATGTTTGACGTTTTACGCATGCAAGAAACGGTCAAAACCGATTCTTGGAATTGATTGTAATCACAATTTTCATTTAATCATTGGTTTCATATTAATTCGTATGTTAGGTACGTTAATATCGAACAATCATTTCATTGATCCATAACAATTGAGGTTCGCGGTCTCAATCATTAAACCACTTCACAAACGGGAAACAGGACGTACCATTCGGCTAAACGAACCACTCGCCCTAAGTGATTGGATAAATCGAATATCAACTCATAAACGCGTCGACGAATCACTAAACGTTGAGAGTGCCCTTTTAAAATTCACAATTTCAAATCATCGAGACACATAACACGAATAGAATTAGTGTCTAGGGAGTACTCGTGCGCTATGACTCGAGTCAAGGCCCGATTTGAGGAGGCTCATGTCTAAGTGCGCGAGTCCTCTTTGGACCTCTTCGTGTCATGCGATCCCAACTTCCACATACACGCCCTACACATTTTACCATTCAAAGGGCATGACCATCATTTCGTGATTCGCTGACATTCTAGGCGTTAGGGAGACCGAAACACCTCGATCTATGGACGAAAAAGGGCAACCCGTTCGGATGCGAGTTTCATTCGTACAGCCCATTCCGTTCACTTTCGGTGTTTCTATCTTCCTATCGTAGATTCGATGGTGAACCTTTTTATTTCAGTTGCAAAAGACGAAGAACCGGATTAATCATGTACTTGACTTAAACAAACATTAGATAATGGATAGGTGGAATATTAGATTCCAATCTAGAGTCAAGATACGAGTTTGGTTAATTCGGTGAAACCGCAGTGTCATCTCACTGAATAAGGATTCTGAAACAAATTGACACATGTAATCGACTTAGAACCATATTCTAGCCCACCATCTATGTTTGCCTAGGCTAGACACATTGATTGCAAATCAACCCCGGTCGATAACTGATTAAATCACGTACATTCGACTTAATACACAACTTGTCTGTATTCACCTACATTTGTCAGTTGTTATCTGTTTTCCATCAGTTTTATCAGTTTTCTTCTGTTTTCCATTTGCTTTTGCTGATTTGTTGCGGTTCGGGTCCGAGCCCATAGGTTATGTGTTGCACGGGGTCCAATGCCCCAAATCACCGAACACGAGGTCCACCGCCCCCTAACTCACTGAGTGCGTGCAACCCGAGTGTGGAATGGGATCTAGCCCCGAGTCACCGTCACACTCCAAATATGGCCTATGTGGAAGGCAATATGGATTGGATGCATGAAACGTGTTTAGATATCACCCGGGAGCTCGATTGGTCCAACGATTACAGTGGGAACTAATTGGTTCTCCTGCAAACCATCGGTTCAATCGGACCCGACCCCCGGCTCCTTGAGCCCGCATTGCCTTAATTTGTTTATCGGTTATTCAAAACACACGGTGAGCCGGAGCGGAATATTGGCCCAATGCAAACCGATCCGGATCCATTTATTTCATTCAGTTGTATTCTGTAATTATTCGAGTGTACATTGTGAGGATCCTATTTGTACATCTATTCATTCATTTGTAAGGATCCCTGATCGGCAAGCGAGAGGCCCGAGCGTCGAACCGGTCAAGTTGGTCTATTATTACCAAGAGATGAGTAAGCTCGAATACTCGCGGTTTCGGTTCGCGCAGGGAATTGACCATCACGGTTCGATGAACTGTAACGCTAAGATAGTGAACCGATTCCTCAACGCACAAGCCCACTCATCTTTCGGATTCTTGGCCCAACCTGATCAATTCATCGACTTTACGGTGTCAAAACGGGCGAGTCAAGTGCAACCCTAAAATCACGCGGTAAATAAACAAAACGGCAAGCCTAGCAAACTAGAGTACCGAAGGGCGTGCGGGATATAGGCCCGTACGTAATAGAACCCCCGAATTCGGAATTTTCGGTTCCGCATGACCATTGCCTTAGCATTTAGGTGTACCCCGCACCCCTAGACCCGGGCGACTCAACGGCCCTCGACCTACGGGTCGTAAACAGTAAGTGGCGACTCCTTCTCACGCGTGTCCGTCGCGCGTCCACGGGAAGGTGGACACTCCCAAGCCGCGTCGCACAAGCTTCACGCACGCGTGCCCCGACGAGATTAAATTCGGGTGCGCATAGCTTGGCGACTCCACTGGGGACATACTTAGTGGGTTCGGGGCTCAATTCCGTTTGCTTGCTTGCATGTTTATCTATCGCTTTCCGTACATTTATTTTAAGCACATTTATTTCGCGCACATTTATTTTACGCACTTGCATCGCATCATTCTAACGGGTTTCTAGGTACCTTGTCCGAAATCCCACGGGCACCAAAATAGGAAGCTAGGTTAGTCAGAGGTTCCGAGTAAGGGAACGGATTGAGTGGGCTATGCCACCGAACCGGCCCCCAAAGATCCTTGCTCGATTTCAAGGAATTCACACCCTTGAGTCAGGAGCCCCCATCTATAGATAGCACGGTCCCTCTAGCACCGAACCTTGCATCGTGCTATGCCTCCATGCAAGCCTTCAATCCGACTCTAACAATAGTCCATCGAGTCGGCCTGCGTGCCATTTGAGTCTTTTCTATTTCAAGAGCGATGTACCTTGTAATTTGTACTAAGCCGTGGGCATTTACTTTTCTCTGCACATATGCATCATGCAGTTTTCAAAACACACTAGGATATCGTTCACATTGACAAGTCCTAAGCATATTTTCTTATCGTCTTGGTAAGGGACGCCTTGCTTGGCCTCCTGCCCGCGCCTCGACAGAGCCCGCCAACACACGAGGATCTCACCGACCCGCCACAGAACGCGAATGGTGTATATTCCGGGACAACATGATCGACCTCATCAACACTAGGTTCGATCACCGAGAGGTCACTGAGAGACGAAGAACTCGCCGGCCAACCACCTTAGAGGGAGCTCTCCCAAACCCGTGCCAAGATGCAGAGATGCGATCAGGAGTTCGCTTGAGCGAACGCCGCCCTGGAGAAGTCTAGGAAGAGGGCTCGAGGAGGCCCACGCATGCACTCTAGGATAGATATCTCCGCAAGGCCCTCGCCTAGAACCGGTGCTTTCCGAGGCCGCGCTCGCTCAAACCCCGAGTGTGGTGGCAAATCAGCTTAAGGCTCTATTTTACAAAATTTGCATTGTACTTTGAACCTTTCGAGTCAATGTGAACGACAACATTAGCCTTTGAAAACTCACGCACTGCATGCATCCTATCCATTTACTGTTTTACACGACATTTAACACTACCACACGGTAGACAAAGTTGTGACAGTCTTTGCAGGTGGACCTCTCGTGGTCCTCACCCTTCCTCCACAGCGAGACGATCAGTAGCTCAAGGGCCAACCATCCAAGCAATACTAACTCCCAATTAATCCCGCGCAGTCGATTATGTCATTGCATGGCGGAGCACAGGTCCCGCTATGCTACAGGTGCTTCCATCAGCACAACTGAGCGTGCCATTTCCGCGTCGTGCGAGCACACCCCTACCTTGCCCATGCACGCATACTCGACACACCTTGTGCATGTCTCCCAGTGCGCTCGCAGGACGCCTATCAAGCTAGTTCAATCCCCTATGCCCTCACGCTGAAATCGCGAATATAGTTTGCTCCTTCATTGTTTTCTTTTCCCATTGTAGGAAATTCTACACAATAAGACAGCATGAATACTGATCGACCACAATTGAGACAACAAATGTCTTCCATCCATTCAGCTCCTTGGGATTTCAACACTGAGTCCCCATTCTTGCTCCACAAAGCAAGACCGCAAGCAAATCAGTGTCACCGCATCGCAGCGCCTCACGCTATTTCTCAGCATTGACCTTTGCTTTCGCACTTCTTGCACTTTCCTATCAATCCCGCATTTATTGCATTGGGCTTCGGCCCCGCATCGGGCTCCGGCCCCGCATTTACGGCCTTAGGCTTCGACCTTACATCGGCCTTCGGCCCTGCATTTACTTTTGGGTTCCGGCCCCACTTTTGGGCTTCAGCCCCACTTTTGAGCTTCGGCCCCGCATCGGGCCTCGATCCTGCATTTATTGCTTTTGGGCCCCGGCCTAGTATTTATTGCTTTTGGGCTTCGGCCCCGCATTTACCGCTTTCAGGTTTTGACACCTCGCATTTACTGCTTTCAGGCTCATCTAAAATTCAAAATCGACTTGGATTCAAATTCATCCAAGCGATACTCCGAGGAGCAAGTCTAATCCTTCAACCGTAAAAGATCACAAGCAACGGCTCCTACGAACAGAGCATGGCCCTGCCCACCCGCCACGAAAGTCACTAGCACGGTCACATCTCCGACCGGAGAATGATCCCTACTCACCCTCCACTGTGGCCATCAACCAGCCACTGGGGCAACATGCACTCTTCCCTAAACTCTCTTTTACATTTATATGCATTCCCAAACAAGCTCCTGGCATGAGCGAACCCTTCACAGGCGCACTAGGACAGCCCCGAAGATGCCCTGTTGGTTCTGTCGGAATTGTTCGATTCGTCTGTTCTCATGTGATTCGGCTTCTCGAGCCTTCCCTAGGACGGCTGCTCATGCCAACCACAATTGGGGAAAGTACACCAATGTGGCCCCTAGCCACGGTCTACCCACTCCAGGGTGGCGATGACTAGATCTCGGAATTGAGTGTCCCCCACGTGCGGCACCCCATGGGTCGCGCGCTGGACGAAGGAATTTCCCATGGGTCCACTTTACATTTCTTACCACATATTCCACCGCATAATCGCCTAATGCATCATCCTCTTTGTCATCCTTCACAGGGACACGCCGGTCGCGGGCAAAGAGCGATGCGCGGGTTCACACCTCCTCGAGAACTCCTATCGGGTCTTTCTTCCTATACTTCAGTAGGGAAGGGCTCGACAAGGAGGTACCCCCTATGAAGCCGACGACGGAAGCATCCGAACGAGTCGCATGCCTTCAGCGCAACCGTCTCAATCGACAAAGAAACATGCCTATCGGCTTCGAGAGCACGCCCCTCCGGCGTACAACTGATGTTGGAGCCACAAGCACGATCGGGGACGATGATTGTACAAGGCGCCCACCTCAGGTCACATTAACAATGAAGATTAGGGCATTCACGTTCATCATTCAGACCGAGACCACCTCGAACATCATTCGGCCATGATGAGCATTTCCAAGCGACGTACACTGGGGCATCCCCGGTTGAAGCTCGCGAAAATACGACCTCGGCAAGCGACGTATACTGGGGCATCCCTAGTTAAAGTTCGCCCTGAGGTCGCCATAGTGGGTCACTCCAACAAACGACACTGGAATGCTCCTAGTCATCCGCATCAAGAATGGGCATCTTCCACAGCAAGCATCAGGACAACCTCGATCACACACTCCCTAGGGCAATTTTGCATTTTCTTTCTCTAGACAATAGGGGAAATCACTTGTAAAGATTGTAAGGACAAAGAACACGTAGTTCGGCTTCCGAATGCATGAAGAACAAACACCAAGTCTCCGTGAGGCAAAGCGCATCAAAGCACCTGCAACAACGAAAAAGTCGGGAAAAGTAAAACAAATACATGGGGACACGATACAAACCCCAGCTGCAAGAAAAAAAGAGCGAAAAGAAGCGGGAAAAAACCCGCCAATGAAGAGAGAGAAAAGATGCGGGAAAAACCCGCCAATGAACAAAACAAGGCACCGCCGAGATATAAAACTCCGGCACCGCCAATTCAAAGAAGAAATCAACAAACCCCGACAAAAAGAGGGAGCAACAGACGCAACTCCTCGACGGAGACAGAACGTAACGCACTCGGAGGTTGAATTATTCGAACCCTTCGCCCTTGCAAACTCGAGAGACAAAAGAATCGAGCCTGCTAGGTCGAAAACGCCTCGGGGCGATCTAGGCAAAAGTTAGGGCAAAAGAGAGGCACGACTGAAAATCTCGAGGCGGGCGGTCGTGGCAAAATGAGAGTTCATCCCCTTTAGGTTGAGAGGTACGGCCCCGAGGCGGGTGACCTTAGCAAAAGGAGAGTAAAATGAAAGATAAACAAAACAGTCACCTTGGGCCTTCGCACACTGCGCGGACCAGGGATCCCCAAGGGAAATGACCAGGTTATCTACTCTAACACGATCCCCGATCGGCTCTCCTACCGAACTCAACCGTCCAAGGCGGATTCTTCTTCAAGCACAGCGGGCGACCAAGCACGCAATCCAAACAGTTTAAGACAGCCAACACCAACCGAAGGACGGGAGAGAAAGGGGGGTACATCTCACGGCAAGCGTGAACCCGTGTATCCTTTCAGCCTAGGGCAACGTGCTCCCCAAGCTTTCTCTTTTCTCTTTGTCATTACACAACTCCAAAACGGGTCACAGCCACCCTTCAATCGGCTACCACAAAGCCAAAACCCTAGACATTTCTTTCCGGGAGTCTAGTCATAACACTCTGAAAATGACTAGACCGATGACGGTGACCAAATTTGAACAAAATTCCCCATGCGGGTTACAAATGCAGCCGCCCTACGGCACCCTGATGAGAAGGGTCCTAAGTTCATGGGCGCATCGAAGAATCGATACAGCCGCTTGGGCACCTTTGAGAACGTCTCGATATGCCCATGCAAGGCCAATAGGAGCCCCGGAGGCCTCACATCGGGGCCTCTGAAAGCGGGACCCCCATTCGCATCACCAAAGCAAAAACTCTCCACAGGTCGCCCAGGCGACCCGAAACTGAAGAGCATACGTTACAAACACTTCCTTTTACCTGTGCTTACAAATCGCTAGCAATCCCATGACTTACTAATGATGTCAGGATCACAGGTGCAACAAACGCAAGAACTACTGCAGACTCTGATTTTCGATCCCTCGGGATACGTAGGCGCTCCACCACAGAGCTCGAGTCCCACATCACAAGACTGGGCCATCCCCAACAAACAGGTCGTGCTCTCGATACGCCGTAAACCGTTGAGGGATGCCCCACGCTACCAAACGACCGACGTCCAAAGAAGGGCAAGCATCGGGGAATCATCATCAGTCATCGCACGTGATGCAATCCAGGCCCAACGCCAAGCAAACCACGTCACCTGGCTCTTTACGCGATCCCCGAGCAAGTGTCTCGGGTCTGTCCCGGTTTCAAATTCCCTCTCGGGTCCATCCCGGCTTTTAAATTTCTGTTCAGGTCTATCTTGGCCCCTAGGGTCCATCCCGGCTTTAAATTTCTATTCAGGTCTATCTTGGCCCCTCGGGTCCATCCTGGCTTTTAAATTTCTGTTCAGGTCTATCCTGGCCCCTCGGAGTCGCCACTTACTGTTTACGACCCATAGGTCGAGGGCCGTTAAGTCGCCCGGGTCTAGGGGTACAGGGTACACTTAAATGCTAAGGCAATGGTCATACATAACCGGAAATTTCGAATTCGGGGGTTCTATTACGTGCGGGCCTATATCCCGCACGCCCTTTCGGTACTCTAGTTTGCTAGGCTTGCCATTTTTGTTTATTTACCACGTGATTTAGGGTTGCACTTGACTCGCCCGTTTTGACACTATAAAGTCGATGAATTGATCAAGTTGGGCCAAGAGTTCGAAAGATGAGTAGGCTTGTGCGTCGAGGAATCGGTTCATTATCTTAGCGTTACAGTTCATCGAACCGTGATGGTCGATTCCCTGCGCGAACCGAAACCGCGAGTATTCGAGCTTACTCATCTCTTGGTAACAATGGACCGACTTGACCGGTTCGACACTCGGACCTCTCGCTTGCTGATCAGGGATCCTTACAAATGAATGAATAGATGTACAAATAAGGTCCTCACAATGTACACTCAAATAATTACAGAATACAACTGAATGAAATAAATGGATCCCGATCGGTTTGCATTGGGCCAATATTCCGCTCCGGCTCACCGTATGTTTTGAATGACCGATAAATAAATTAAGGCAACGCGGGCTCAAGGAGCCGGGGGTCGGGTCCGATTGAACCGATGGTTTGCATGAGAACCGATTAGTTCCCACTGTAACCGTTGGACCAATCGAGTTCCCGGGATATCTAAACACGTTTCACGCTTCCAATCCAAATTGCCTTCCACATAGGCCATATTTGGAGTGTGACGGTGACTTGGGGCTAGATCCCATTCCGCACTCGGGTTGCACGCACTCAGTGAGTGAGGAGGCGTTAGACCTCGTGTTCGGTGATTTGGGGCGTTGGACCCCGTGCAACACGTAGCCTATGGGTTCGGACCCGAACCGCAACAAATCAGCAAAAGCAAATGGAAAATAGAAGAAAACTGATAAAACTGATGGAAAACAGATAACAACTGACAAACGTAGGTGAATTCAGACAAGTTGTGTATTAAGTCGAATGTACGTGATTTAATCAGTTATCACCGGGGTTGATTTGCAAACAATGTATCTAGCCTAGGCAAACATAGATGGTGGGCTAGAATATGGTTCTAAGCCGATTACATGTGTGAATTTGTTTTAGAATCCTTATTCAGTGAGATGACACTGCGGTTTCACCGAATTAACCAAACTCGTATCTTGACTCTAGATTGGAATCTAATATTCCACCTATCCATTATCTAATGTTTGTTTAAATCAAGTACATGATTAATCCGGTTCTTCGTCTTTTGCAACTGAAATAAAAAGGTTCACCACCGAATCTACGATAGGAAGATAGAAATACCGAAAGTGAACGGAATGGGCCGTACGAATGAAACTCACACCCGAACGGGTTGCCCTTTTTCGTCCATAGATCGAGGTGTTTCGGTCTCCCTTACGCCTAGAATGTCGGCGAATCACGAAATGATGGTCATGCCCTTTGAACGGTAAAACGTGTAGGGCGTGTATGTGGAAGTTGGGATCGCATAACACGAAGAGGTCCAAAGAGGACTCGCGCACTTAGACATGAGCCTCCTCAAATCGGGCCTTGACTCAAGTCATAGCGCACGAGTGCTCCCTAGACACTAATTCTATTCGTGTTATGTGTCCCGATGTTTTGAAATTGTGAATTTTAAAAGGGCACTCTCACCGTTTAGTGATTCGTCGACGCGTTTACGAGTTGATATTCGATTTATCCAATTACTTAGGCCGAGTGGTTCGTTTAGCCGAATGGTACGTCCTGTTTCCCGTTTGTGAAGTGGTTTAATGATTGAGACCGCGAGCCTCAATTGTTATGGATCAATGAAATGATTGTTCGATATTAACGTACCTAACATACGAATTAACATGAAACCAATCATTAAATGAAAATTGTGATTACAATCAATTCCTTTTGACCGTTTCTTGCATGCGTAAAACGTCAAACGTGATAATAACACACATTCTATAAAGCCGATGCCGCCACGATCTTGGGTTCGCAAACAAGCACATAATGCAAACGCAAATATCATATTTAAAGGGAATCGGTAAAACGGCGTCGGCTCATGCAACAACGAAATAAAATAAAATAAAATAAATACGGGAACCGACTGATTTCGGGGTGAAAGAGAGCTCCTTGGACCCATTTAAGTCGTAGAGAAATGTTACCTACCCTTGGAACACGAGGAAAGAGTCGGAGAAGTGGCAAAGGGAGTCAGGAGACTCGGCTGGAACGAACAGACCCGAACCGGTGCAGTCGGGTCGACTGGCAGACCTGACTGGCAGTCTGGCTTGTCGGGGCTGTACCGGTAGATCGGGATGGAATTTTCCCGAGGGGCCAGTTGCGTTGGATTCCCAAGAGACTAAGAATCATTCCTATGGTGGTTTTGGAAGGAGAGCATGCGTAGATTTTCTGGAAATCGAAAACAAAGTCGGGTTAGCTAGAAGAAAACAGAACCGACTGGGCGGAATTGACCCGACTGGGCAGGTCAGAAAGAAATGGCTGTCCCGGAGGCTCCCGATGGTATTTTGCTGCAAGGTCGGTGGCATTGGACTCCCAACTCACTGAGGATCATGCCTGCAAAGGTTTCAGAAGGATATCATGCGTAGATTTTCTGGAAATAAAAAACAAAGTCGGGTTAGTAAAAAAAAGACAGATCCAGTCGGGACAAACAGACCCGACTGGCACCCGGCAAAAAAAAGGCTCTACAGGAGGCTCCCGGTGGTCTTTTGATGCAAGGTCGGTGGCATTGGACTCCTAACTGAGTGAGGAACACGGTAATAGGTGGCTCGTAGTGAGATTCAACCCGAGCTGACCTGTACGTTCCTGCAAAGTTCGGGTTAGAAAAGACGACCAGAGGAACAAATCCAACTGGCACTCGATGAAGAAAAGGCTCTACGGGAGGCTCCCGGTGGTCTTTTGGTGCAAGATCGGTGGCATTGGACCCCTAACTGATTGAGGATCATGCCTGCAGTGGTTTTGTGGAGATTAGACATGTAGATTTCCCTGAGAGATGCAAAGAAAACCGGAAAAAACTGGAAAAAATCTGTGAAGGGAGAAAAGAGAGAAATGGCGGTGGTGCGCGGTTGAGCGGCTCTCGGCACGTGACCACCTCGTCACGGGGGAGAGTGAGGATCATGAGGAACCCTTAGAAAGTGATGGCATGACTCGCCATGGTCGTGGGAAGGAGTGGCGTCGAAGAAGCCCGGAATGCACCCGTGAAACCCGATTCTGCTCAACTCTGGAATGCGGGGCTGAAGGGTTCAAATGCAAAAATTAAGCTTGGAAATGGACTTAGGAGGTCGAAAACATGTGGGATATGAAGTTTGGTTGAGTTTGCTTAAGTCGAGAGGGAAGAACTTGCATAGAAATCGGGAAAACGCTTAAGGGACTGTTTCATTGAACACGTAGCTGCATTCTGGAGTATTAATTTGGATGGTTTAGGGTGATTTAATTAGACATTCATCGCCTGAATTTCAATTCTAGGTATAGACCGAGTTTCATAATAATTGATTGATCTACCTAGAATTATTTGGCATGAGTTCGATTATCTGGCGTTGTGTTTAGCAATGTGGTTAATTGGAATGGTAACGGAAAGCCGACTTCTTGCTTGATATTAAGGATCGATGCCTCTAGATGTCCGATCCATTGTATGCACGTCTCTTTGAGGTCGAATATAAACGGTGTACACATTCTGATCGGTCTTGATTTGCGGCCTTAGAGACTTGTTTTGATCACCCTCTTGCCATAAGACGGGTCCTCCCCGTGTCTAGATGCCTTGGGGTCACTTTCCCTTGCTTTCTATGCCATTTCAAGTATTATAGAGTCGAGATATAAGATCTTTAAGTCGTGACCAGAATCTAAGTTGAAGTCGTGGAGTTTATGTTATCGAGCTTACCTCTCTTGATCCTACTCATGGTTCGTATAGTTGCCTTGCCTCGATTCTCTCGTGTTTGTTTATTGCTTTTGCATGTCACCTCGAGCCTTGGAGTAAAGAGAAGAAAGTCGGAGAGATAAGAATATAGTAGGCCGATACCGGTAGGGCTCGAAGATGACGGGGAGACTTACCTAGGCTTAGGTTGAGTCTCGACTTGAAGGCCACCTAGGTCCGTGGTAGTCAAGGATCTTCCGAGCTAGCTCATCCTGAGAATCTCTTTGGATCAGGTATAAATCTCCATCTTAGTAACATGCAATAGGTCTTTCGATGTTCGACGAGTGAATTCGATGAGCTTGACATGATTGTGTGCCTGTGAGTTGTGTGTCTGGATGTTTCCTTGATAATTTAATTAAAATCTCATACGAATTTGGATTAATCATATAAACTCAGTTTAAAAATTGAATTTAAATTCAGGACAGTCGGGAATTAGAGCTTTGTCAGACGGTCCACTAATGACTAGCTCGATGGCTCGAAACTCGCAAACTAAAGCATTCGGCATATTTTAATTGAACTCAATAATTCCACGTACGGGGAAAGGGACGTGTAATTGGGCTAAATAAATCACTCGGTTTTAAGCAAAATGCATAAATTGATAAATTATCGGTAACCGCACCGATAATTTAAGAACAAGTTCTTCTGTCATAAAATCCAGAATTTGACTAACTGTGCATTCGGCATAATCAAACATGGGTAAATAGGCAAAATGGGATAGATTTTGGGTTTTTAGGCGAAAACATTTTTGTCATAATCTGTAAAAGCCACATCGTCACGGTACAGAATAATTTAAAAATAACCCACATATTCGAGACTTGATTACAGACATCGTGTTTGTCAGGTCCACTAAAATAACGTCGAATGTTACATGCCCTCTCCATCACCCTGTTTGCCTGTTTAGGGTAGGAATTCGCTTGCCAAGTAACCCCGGTGCATAACTTGATAAATAACGTAAACACGGCATTTAAAACACAACTTGTCTGTATTCATATGTTTTTATATGTTTTTGTCTGTTTTCATATGTTTTTGTCTGTTTTTGTTTGTTTTTGTTGCGGGTCGAGCTTGATCTTTTAGGATACGATTCACACAGGATCCAACGCCCGTAACCGTCAATCACGGAATCTAATTCCCCAATCACTGAGCGCGCATATTAATTTCAATTTCAGTCTTTTCAAACCACACGGTGAGCACGAGTAGATTAATGACCAAATGCAAACCAATCGGGATTCAGTCATTGTAATTTGTATTTTTATTTGAGAGAGCAATGTGAAGGTTTAATGTTGTGCATTTATTTATGTAAGAATCCCGGTCGGAGAGTGGACAATCGGAGCGTTTCCTCGAATTTACGGTGTCAAAACGGGCGAGTCAAGTGCAACCCTAAATCATGCGGTAAATAAATAAAATGGCAAGCCTAGCAAGCTAGAGTACCGAAAGGGCGTGTGGGAAATAGACCCACACGTAATAGAACCCCCGAATTTAGAATTTCAGGTTCCGTACAGACCATTGCCTTAGCATACTAAGTGTATCTTATTCCCCTAGACCCGGGCAACTCAACGGCCCTCGACCTTCGAGTCGTAAATAGGTAGTGGCGACTCCTTCTCACGTGCGTCCGTCGTGCGTCCCCGGGAAGGTGGACACTCCCAAGCCGCGTTGCATTTAGGCGAGCGCATACGTGCCCCGACGAGACGAAATTTGGTTGCGCACACCAGACGTTGATTGTAAACTGTTTCGACATCCATCAAAATTAGAATACAGGGTGTATTTGGTTTTTAAAAAATTTTCAACTCTACTCAACTAAATTCCACTTATCTTCAATTCAACAACACAATCATCACTTTTTTCATTTTTTAAAAAAAAACCTTTCAATTCATTTTTTAATATTAAATTCTCTCAACTATTCATTACTGTTTTCACAATTCAACAACACAATCATTACTTGATCATTATTTTCTTATAACTATTCATAACTTTTTCTTATAATTTAACTATACAATCATTACAAACAAATTAAAACCAAAACTCAACTCAACTCAAAAACCAAACACATTCTTAATGATCTCCAACCAATTTGACTTCTTGTATGTGAGCACGAAACACTTTGTTCTCTGTAAATACCGAAGAAACTTGTTTTGCTACTTACCAAAATGATCCACATCGAATTTACTTAAGTATCTCCTAAACTTTCCAACTATGTACGTAAAGTTCAAATACGTACATACCTATGCATGCATTGGACTCCACCGCAAATGCATAGGAGATCTACTACAATTGTTTTTGTTCAAACTTATTATCGGGGCACTGATTGAGAAAGAAACTTATCTCCTTTAGCAACGGGGGTAGATTTGCAATCTTTCATGTAAATAAAATTACTCCCACTAGACTTATTGTATCTATATCCATCAATCGCATTCATCTCGAAACCAAATGGATGACAACTTGATGAAATTTATGACAATATTGACGAGATGCCTACTTTTGCTCGTAAATGAATTTGCAAACCATCTTCTTTGGGTCTCCCAAAACAAAGTTTTTGATTGCCCTTGTTCTTGAGGTTGTTGAATTTATTCTTCCGAAGTAGCCTCTTGAGACTGGATAAGGAGAACTTTAATATTGTCCTGTTGTTCCGAATTTATTGCTTGATCAATATCAGAGACAACAACTGCTGCAGGAAGAAAAACAAAATCCCTCTTCAAAGACAACACCCTTATTCTTATCTCCCCCAAATTAAACATCCTCATAAATCGAGCATTCCTCATCCCAAATAATCACTTAATAGTAGGATCATAAAATCTATAAACCTTGGATCTTTCCGAGGACCCAACAAAAAATAGCAATTTACCGTTTTTGTGTCCAATTTCTTGAATTTGACATATTTGGCCTTGCCTTAGCTGGACAAGCCGAAAAACATAGATGCTTTAAGCTAGGCTTCTTACCTATCCATAGTTCATAAGGGGTTCTCAATACTGCATTAATTGGCACTCTATTAAATAAGCAAGCCACAGCCTTTAGTGCCTCTGCCAAAACTAATTTTGGTAAAGTGATAAGTGTCATGTTTCGTCTCTCAGCAACACCAATGATGTTGGGATTGTCTAACATGGTGTACTGTGAGACAATAACATATTCATATAGGGATTTAGCAAAATATCTTGGACTATGTTCGCTTGACCCATCAAATCCTCTACAGTATTCACAACCATGGTCAAATCTAACAGTCTTAATCCTCTTCCCAAGTTGGTTTTTAATCTCGGTCTTTATAGTACTTGAACACATCCAGTGCTTAACAATCCGTTTGATTTAGAGTTAAAGTTTTGAATTAGTAACTGAGATTTTAATTGCGGAAAAGGATAAAAAAAAATTTAGCCGTTTGTGGACCCCACCTCCCCTTCTATCTCCCTGCCCCCCCCACCCCACCCCAACTCAACCCGTGACTTTCAGTTGGATCATTTGACTGGTAGCCAAAATAGAAGCCAGCCCCTACCCTCCCAATCTTCTTCTTCCCTTGCGACAGATTGCCGGCCCCCTTCTTCCTTCTCTGCTCTACATCGTTCAAGATTTTCTTTGCGAATCTGTCGATTCTACCCCACATTCCCAATCCTCTGCGAACGCTTGAAGCCATCCCCTACCCCTGCAGCATTCGGTCGCCAATGAAAGCAGTGGACAAACGACGAATTTTGCCGGGCCCCTACCAGTGGGTACTCTTCTTAAGAGGCGTCTTCTTCACTTGCCACTTCCATATCAAAGTGAAAGGTAATTTCTTCCACCAATTTCATGTTATATTATGTGATTTTGCATCGTTATGGCGGGTTGGGGGAAGTTCTTTGCCCACACTGTTGGTTGAAGAAATATTTGATTTTTGCTCGATTTCGTTTGATTGTTGTCTGTGTAGCAGTTGATTGGTGGATTTTGTTATTGCTGTTGGTGAATTTCTTAATTCCAACTGCTTCAAATGCGAAAATACTGATCTGTTTGGATTGGTTTTGTGTTGCTGACCTCCGTAGCTTGCACTAGTCACGTTCCCCTGCTTACAGGCAACACCTGTTCGATGAAATCTCTGTGAAGGGGTTTGATGAAATAGCATTATAATTTGTACGTCGTGTTTGGATTGGTCCTGTATTGCTTACATCCGTAACTTGCACTGGTCACGTTCCCCTGCTCACAGGCAGCACCTGTTCGATGAAAAAATACAAAATTTTCACATTTTATCAATTATAGCAGGAACTTTTTATTGACATAAAAATGTACAAATTATCAATTGATATCAATGTTAGCATGACTTTCATTTTTTCAATCGGTGGGTCTCAATGACAACCACTGCTCGCTCAATCAGAATTGCCCATGACGGTAAAGGTCTCCAATGACCTCAATTAGGGGGATGGTGGCCGCCAATGAGACTTCCATTACTTTATCCATTCATTATTTTCTCAATTTTACTTTTTCCTTCTTCAAATTCAGGCAATGAGGATCTTATCGAGGCCCATTGCCACCCCTACCTCGATCGGAGGGTATGGCCATAGATTCTCGTTTAAATTAACGGAAATATTGAGGCGTGCTAAAATTAATACCAAACTAATAGTTTGTGCATTTTTAGGTCAAAAAAATTCGTGCTGAAATTGATAAAATATGAAAAGTTTGTATTTTTTTAGGTAATTAACCCAAAAAAATAAATTGCCTAACTAATGAAGAAAGAACGAATACAATGAAGAGAAGAGAGAGGAGGGAGAGGCGAGGGGGGAGAAAAATTGGGAGGAAAGAGTGAGTGAAAAAGAGAAGTTAGTGGGTAATATATGTGAGTAAATTTATCATCTTAATTCAGAATAAATGATTCTTATGTGATGATGATGATAATTAAAAGAATATACCTAACCTGATCTACCAAAAAAATCAAAAAGAAAAAAAAAGAAATAGAAAATGTAACATGAGAATATAGAAATAAGAAAGTGACCAAAGCTCCCTCTAATTCTCTTTATAATCGTAATAATATAATGGATAATACAAAAGGCGGATTTGTTAGGCATAGGAATATATATGTATGTAATGAAAAAAAAACTTCTAAATAATAATGTCCACATATTGCCTTAGCAAAAAATTGGAGATTCTTGGGTTGTATTATTATATAAGAATTAAAAGAAAATATTTATAGATATAAAAATACAATTTTATATTCGTAATTATGTGATTATTATTAATTAAACTTATTTTTTAAGAAGTTTTATGGTGCACAAGTTTCTCAAGAAGTTTTTAAGAAAGTGAATTATATAAAAGGCCTTCCTTATAATCTCCAAATTTCATTATAGTGTATAAATAAATATAAACGATAAGATAATGTATAAGATTACATCTACTAACACTAATTCTATAATATTACGAGAAGATATCGCATGTATTTTCAATATTTATTTTCTTCACGGTTATATAGAGATGAGTAAATCACCGATTTATCTCTCGAGGGATCGACATTACATTAAATGTACATATTAAATGAAGATCATATTATCTCGTCCGTCTATTTGCCACTAAAAAGTCAACGGAATCCTCTAATGTCCCGTAATTCGACCTGACATGACATTATTTTATTATTTTTTTCAGGAGTTATTATTTCATCCATCTCTTCTATTTATTTCTTGTTTTTTCTTTTAATTTTTTTTCTTTCCTCTGTAACCCGCGGGCCCTTGCTATCTGGATTCAATCGTTAACCCCCAAATCTCTGAACCACAAATCAATAACCCCCAAGTTCATGTCCCCCAGCTGCCTAACTCTAATCAAAGCACGTTAATCGAACTCATCGATGAATCGACCTGATCGACGATGGAGATAGAATTCGTTGCAGCTGTTCATTTGAGTCAATGCAGTGGCTCGAGCATGGTTAATGGAAGGGGCAGCCCCGGTGAGAGAAGGAGGACGATATCAGAGATGAGCAAAGGTTGCTGAGATGGTTGTCGGATTGAGAAGCCAAATTTTACTGAGGAAAGAGGCGGAGCAGACTGGAAGCAGCCGCTACGGTGGTCGCAGAAGATGGAATGAGGCAGAGGTCTGTTGGGTTGGCGATGGGAATTCCGATCTACCCCGTCCTCTTCGGCTATTGGAGAGATTAGTGAGGAGCCATCCCCCAGGAGAGGGAACCCGGGGTCCGACGATCGATTCAGGGACTTCATGCTGAAGAGATCCTACTCTTTCGGGTTCGAGAGGAGCATCGCCTCGGAGAGAATGCTGGTGGTGGAGCCTGCGACGACGTCCCTGAGGAGGTACCGCTGATGCGGGGGCGGGAGATTCCGGAGTTTGTTTTTGATCGATTTGAATGTATGAGTTTGTGTTTCATCATCTTCTTGGTTTTGTGAAGAGAAAGGGAGGACATATGAGATTGGACAGCGTGGACTCTGGAAATCGAGGGAGCAAATTTTCTGACTTTCTTTTTACATTTTTTATTTAAGACAAACTACTGTAATAAAAGGAAAGAACGGATATTATATTGTAACGAAATGCATAGAGAGAAATAAAGAATAAAAAGTGGTAAGAAATAATGAGAAATTAGCATTTCCCATCAAATTCTTAACGGAAGATGATGGAATGGGCAATATGATCTACATTTAATCGGTCAAGGTCAAAATTGATATAAAATATTTTTTGAGATCAAATTTAATGTAATATCGGATAAATTGTTAGTTTACTCTATATATAGGTATATATTCCTAATATCATAATAGTTAATTCTTAAGAAAAACGGGCAATTTGAACTTCTACTAACAAGGGGCATCTAGTTCCAGAATTCAACTTCTTGCGCTTGGTTCATGGCTGCTCTTTGGCCCTCCCTCCTGCCCCCATCTTTTGAGAATTAGCAAATAGTTCCATCCCATCGCGTGCCTTCTTGAGATATCTGCAAGACTGACTTGGAATTTTCCTTAATTGCGCAAACGCTAATTGACTTTAGAAACAGTGTAAGCTTAGCAAGTCTAGCATAGGTTTACTAGTTTGATTTCAAACAAGTTAAGCTGATCGATTACGTCAGTCAATAGTTATGCACGTATTCATCTCATTCTAATTTACAGTCAGATAATTGCTTAAGAATTCATGACCTCGCTTGTAATTATATGGATCACTATGCTTCTCAACTTAAGCTTCCTTTTTACCCTTCTTGTATTTTATCTTTGAAATGTTTTCAATGTGGCCATCGTCTTGACGGAGGAAGTCTGTATTCACGGCCACTGGCTCTCTGCATCAACTTGTTTTCAGCTTGCATGTCTAAAACATCTATTATTAGCAAGTATTGACTTAGCTTCTAACATGTGCGTGTTTATCCATGCCATCTCCCAAAATAAATTGTAACTGCTGCAAGGAATTTGAAGTTAATTTCTGCTCCTTCGGAAGCCCTTTGAGTTTGTGTGGTAAAATCTCGTAGTGTAAACCATTTGTTTATAGACAAAAACATAATTTACATAAATATCTATCCAGTCTTTATTACCTTACCTGCTATTTCTAGTTTCGAAAAACCCACCTTCATCTTATTGTCATCTCAAGTATCTATTACATGGTGAAACTGTCATCTCGTATGGTTGTTGTTATCACATTTGGGCGACTTATGAGCTATAGTTAACGTCCAGCGTTAGGAAAAGCTCAGTCATTCTGCAAACTCTCTGTCAGGCCGCTCAGACAGCGACTCCAGCACGGCCAACTTCTTTGTTCTTCTATGCATCTTCTTCTGATAGACTCAAGGATCATCCTGCCAAATTGAATCAATTAGCAGTATTGATCAGGTCCTGCACTGTGGCGGCAATTACCCACTTTGTTCAACTCTTGTACTTTTTCGACCTGAAGTGCAGCCAAGGTCACCTTACGAGATTGATGATTCAATTAACATTGATAGGCTTATGCCTCGAGGAAGATGTGCCCCCTTCGATTTTTCTGAAAGACTTATCAGTGGAAACGTCAAGCAGGGTTCAAGAGAGAAATATGAAAATGGGAATGCAGCTGTTGATTCTTCCCTCGCATGTAATATAATCGAGAATTATCATCGCTGTCCCCCATGTTTGAAAACGAAGGGGGCAAAACTCCTCAGATACATTCGTTTTGTGCTTCAAAGTCGAACGGTTTATTTGCATGATATTGTATAGAATGAAAGCCGAACTCTCGCATTGATTCGACGAGCAAGAAAGTTCCACTACCCTATACGTTGAGAGAAACAAGGCTTTTCCATGTACGAATGGACAGAGTAAGCTGCTTGTGCCCTTCTAGTGCACAGAAGTCGAATGGCATCCGTGCTCAGTCTGTACCCAAACAGCGCCAGCTCTCTTTCCACTCGCCATGAGAATATTACTGTGTTTACTGTAAGCCTGAGGACGAAGCGAATACAACATAGGTTCCTACGTTTGCAAGTCGGATCAATACTTCCCCGATGTTATTGCTTCTCATCCGAAATTCCCAGCTCGGGTTTGTCAAAAGAACAGCACATATCGTGAAGCAGAGCGGGGTTTTGGTACACGCCAACTATCGGATTCCAACTATATTATCATTCACTGATAGAAACCAAACCAGGACAATTTGTTAATCCAAACTCAACTCAAAAGCAACATAGCGAGAACTTTATGAATGCGGTGAATGCCTCGTCTTGCATTCAGTAGGGCCCTTCCCCTATCTATATACAATATTACAGAAACAGAGACGATTTATCGAAATGTGCTGAGTAGGATGGAGTAGATCTCTGATTGTAAGATCTTTCGAGTCACCATCAAGATCACGTGACAATTGGCACTACATCATGTTGCAAACCCCGTTCACGAAGCCGAAAGGATTTGAATTCATGGAAAGTCACGAGCCATATATTTATGATTTGCATTTATAATTGATTGGGTTTGATTATTGAATATCTATAGACGAGTTGTCCACTAGAGAAACCACCGTTTTCAGCTTTACCATCTCCGGTTAGGAGGAAAATTTGGATTGGAAAGTTCATCAGCTCTCCCAAATGAAAACTATAAAAGTAGTCTTAAAACCATGAAGGCCTCCATCATCTCGAGGTGAGTAATTTATATTACAAATCGATTAGTTGGGAGATAATTCGACATTAACTAGAAAGCGAGGTTTCCGTGCAAATATGTCAAGAACTTTCTACTGTTGAAATATATACAGTGATGTAATACTTTTTTTTTTTTTTTGCTAAAACGAGATATCCGGACTTCGCCCCACTAATTTCCAAAGCTCCGTGAACTCCCGGCGACTCACAAAACAGGTAATCACGTCAAAGGCGCTCTGGTGGCTCCTAGGAGTTTCAAACCCCGAGATCAAGTGCATACTTAAACTCCTCCTTACCACTAGGCTAAAGAGTTTACAGTGATATAATACATGAAATCTGATATATTGTTCAGCCTTTCTGTCTCTCTTTTTTTTTCTTTTTTTTTAATAGTTCATTAGTCTTTTTGTTCGTGGAATGGAATTAAGTACATTCACTTGAGTGAGCTGAATATTAAGATCGCTCAATATTTTCAAGGTAAGGGATTATTTCCATATATAACGCTATAAATATGTAGAAGTCTAAGTAAGAAATTAACTTTATAAAGGCTATAATGGAATAACTTATACCTTAATATTTGATTGGCTTTCAATACGATAACCAATAACTCGGCCTGCACACACTCGCAAGCCTTTCGCCTAGCTTTACTTAAGCATGCATTCCTTGTCATCAACTAATGAATATCTGGAGAGCTCTGCATCAAAGCTAAGAAAGCAAAATTGGTGCCATCTTGCTTGAGCCAGAATTTTTCTGAAACATAATGATTCCACATTTCTGAAGGCCACACCTATAAATCAGTCATTTTTTACAATACAAGATAGAAAATTACAAACCATTCTTCTATAATAACTTTTCTACTGAAATCGGGCAAGTCGGTTAATCTGTATTCAACAAGAGGGGTACTGCAGATAAGCACTGCTTCTAAATTCATCTATAATGCCATCATTCATGCCAAAAATAACTCGAAGAGCAAAGGCTATGTAAGGACAGTTGCTTTCCCTTAGACAAGAAGAGCAAATAATAATAGCAGCCGTAGCAGAAAACTGAGCATAATGAACTCAGAGATCTGCTCTGTTTGGGTACCGAGGGAACGGAATAACATCTCTGATGTTATCAATACCAGTAGCAAATAGAATCATCCGCTCAAAACCTAACCCAAACCCACTGTGCTTTACGGTACCATAACGTCGAAGGTCAAGGTACCATTCATAGGGTTCGAGAGGCAGCCCCATCTCTGTAATCCTGTCAGAAAAAAAAATGCCAACAAATTTAAAAACAAAAAACAAATAAGGAGAACTGCAGATCCAACAAAAATTTGGAGGTCCTTTCAGAATCAATTAATTTTTGCACCTTTAAGTTTGTCTGTATAGGTTTTAACAATCTGCACCATGCTGTTCTAAGTTTGGCGTTGAGACCCTTTTTTTCTTTTAACAACTTACCTTCAAGTGCCAAATTTTGTTCTACTTAGCACCATATAGCTAACACTATTCTTCCTGACTATACATCACCTCTCAGCAACTCATTCAATCTCGGCAACCTCACCCTCTTTTTTCTTCCTGGCGCAGCTTTCTAAAATGTGTTGTGGATTATACGTGGAATCAAATAAAAATTAAAGTTATGTACTATTCAGCATGCGCGACCTTAAACTCAAGACTACAAGGCAAAGATAAGTGACATGAAAACTTCAAGGTGCAAACCGGTCTGCAAGCAAAACTTGAAAGTAGAAAAGATGGTTTGCAGTTAAAACAATGCATCCCAAATTAGCCAGCACCTTATGTCAAGTTCCATAAGAGCAAGTAAAAGCGACTTGTTACCTGTCCCTGATAATCTCGTAGCGCTCTTCCCTTTGGCTTCCACCAATCAGTTCTCCCACCTACAGTCCCAGGAATCAGTAAGACTGATTTCTTAATATACGAGTTTTACAGTAGAAGAGTGGACCAACCTTGGGTACAAGGACATCCATAGCTGCCACAGTTTTCCCGTCATCATTAAGCTTCATATAGAACGCTTTAATTCCTTTAGGGTAATTGTACACGATAACGGGCTTTTGAAATATCACCTCGGTCAAGTATCTGTAGTTGGACAATAATATCTTTAGTACCTATCACGAGAGCAAACATTGTTCTAATCAAGAAGCATACCTTTCATGTTCAGATGCTAGATCCATTCCCCATTCCACCTTATTCTCAAACTCTTTACCACCCTTTACAACCTCCTCTAGCATGGCGACTGCTTCCGTATATGAAACCCGCTCAAAGGGAGTGGAACCAACCATTCTTAGTCGATCGATGCAGCCTTTGTCATAGTTCTTGGCCAAGAATTCCATGTCATCAAGACAGTTGTCAAGCAACCATTTGCACAGAAATTTCACGTACGCCTCCGCGCAGTTCATATCGTCCTTCAAAAACATCAGGAATTTAATAACTAAATTTTCCCATATTCATGCCAGACAAATATCCAGCACACACTCCAACTACTATAAAAACTAATGCGACCATCAGCTGGAAGTATCACTACGATTAAGCAGATGATAAAGGCTCGGAATTTTTACCTTCAGCTCAGCAAAAGCTATTTCAGGCTCCACCATCCAGAATTCTGCCAAATGCCTCGAAGTGTTCGAGTTCTCAGCACGGAAAGTCGGCCCGAAAGTATACACGCTACTGACAGCACAAGCAAAAGTCTCCACCTGCAATTGCCCTGAGACAGTCAAGAAGGCTTGCCGGTCAAAAAAATCTTTCGAATAATCAATCTTCCCATCTTTCACAGGGAGGACACCGGGTTTAAGTTTTGATCTCTCTTCAAGCCTCGAGTGATTTTCTTTGGCTTTGTGCAACTCAGCCACAGCAGCATCAATCTTTGGTTTGCCCGTTTTAGCAGATTTCAGCTGAGAAACCTCCGCTCCCTTCTCGTCAATGGCAAGCTTAGCAGCTTCGATGTCAGCCTCAGTTGGAAGAGGAGACTTGAGCAGCTTCTCGGCATCACTGATCAGAGTTGTCACTTGGAACATTTCGCCGGCACCCTCGCAGTCACTCGTTGTAATGATCGGAGTGTGAATGTATAGGAAGCCATGCTTCTGAAAGAACGTGTGGGTTGCATAGGCCAATGCGTTGCGAATCCGAGCCACTGCAGATATCTGAAAGACAAGCATTGATTCTCAGCTCATCGTGCAGAATCCATAGCAACTCATATCGCGCTTCAAGGAAAGAATGGCATTTGCATAGACACAGAATCGAACTTGACGAAATTAAGGTTACCGTGTTAGTCCTCGGGCGGAGATGTACGACGTCCCTGAGGTTCTCGAGCTTGAGCTTGGTCTTTGGCAATGGGTACTTGGCCGGGTCAACCGGTCCGACATGGACAACCTCCTCGACACGGAGCTCGATATTCTGCTTCGTCCCCTCGGGAGGGATCTTCAGCACGCCGTCCAGCGCCACGCAAGTGCCCGTCGGGACGAGCTGCCCGAGATCCGCCACGCCGCAGTCCACAATGACCTGGAGGTTTGCGGGGCACGTGCCGTCGCTCACCTCGAGGAAAGCGAACGACCCGCCGCCCTGTTTCCGGCCAGTCTTCACCCAGCCGCCGACCCTGACACGCTGGCCGGCGAGCCCCGCGCCGCCGTCTGGGCGGCAGACGATCGACCTGATGGGGACGCGGTCCGAGAACTCGTGCTTGGCCACGGTGGCGACGTCGCCGAGGGTGGCGGCAGCCATTTGCTCCACTGGCGGCGCTTCCATTAGAGTGGGCTGACCCGTAAACCCTAAACTTCGTATCCTCTCTTTGCTATCGATGGCGGGAGGGGAGGGGAGGGGTCGAGTGTTGCGGGACCCGTTGAAATCACGTCCCAATTTTATAGAGGTTGGCACGTGGCGGAATCCTACTGGCATCTGGTTTTTTATTCGTCCACGTCGGATTGAAATACCCGTGGAGTCCAAGTCCAGTATGAGACTGCGCTCCACTAGCAAACCTTGCCGAGCAAGTAAACGGGGAATTTAAGCAGGGTATCTATTCTTGGTCATGTCATATGGAATCTATGTAATTATATGATTTCTTTACTTTATCCTGAGAATATTGTTTTTCTCTTCAAAATGTAGGGGAGGCAATAAAGTTGTGCTAAGATGCTAAAGAATGATGAAACGTTTCCGAAATTATTTTTTTTTGTAAGTACGTTTCCGAAATTAATACACATCAATGTGCATCCTGGGATCAATGATACCAATTACCAATGGAATTATCTGTTTTCAATTGGTACGTTGCAGGGCGATACTACATACATTAGATGTGAAAATAAGGGATTGTGCAGATTACTTTTACCAAGGAGTAATTCCAAGACAATATTAGCGCGAGTCATAGTACCGAATGCCAGAGTAACCGAGCTCAAGATGCATTTGAATTTATGGTTGGCTGTGTGTCACGGCTTGGGATTAGCATGTGAGATTGTGTAAGGGTTTTGTGGAATTGCAAGTACTGATTGAAAACATCATTAGCTGCCATACGATGTCAAAATAGGAAGAGACTATGTATCCAGCTTCACATTCCTGACCAATTTGCTGGGTGCGCCGCTCACATGCTATGAAATGATGCAAACATTACGTGTACCAAGAGGTCGACGAGAGCACTGACAAGACTGGCTTTTGATCGAGTACAACACTCAAATTAAGCACAATTTCACACGCCCAAGAATGTTTTGATTCTCTTAGTCTGCTATTTCTATTATGGGGAAGAATGATATCAAAAGTAGTCTCAAGCTGAGTTCCACTATTGAATCAACCAGCAGATGGCAGTTCCAAATAGTCGAAATCCTCAGTTATCCCAATCTGCAGTTAAATTGAAAATTATCAACACCCAAGTAGAAAAGAGATAACAGCAGAACAAGGGAGCACAATTGATGTGAAACATAGCAATACAACAGCAGATCTTTTAGACATCAAACTCTCTTTGGATATAGTTCTTCCAAATCTCAGATGTATGACAAGCCAACCATATGGAGCTCGATGGAAGAGTTCATTTTATGAACTTACCTCCTTGTACATGTGTTCTAACTGTTCTTTGGCTTCTGGAAAATTGTTTGAGCACCACTGCCGCAGCGTAAAAATGTTATCTGCCGATTTCAAAGGTCAATGATCCATAAAATTTGACAAGAAAAGGCTCCGCAAATCCAGAATATATATATAGATATATATATATATATATATATATATATATATCATATAGGGATGAAACAAAAGCAGAAATTTCAAGGTAGTAATACCTGTCCATCGGTCAGCGGTGGGGGCCTCACTATCAACCACTAACTCCCTCAGTTGTGGTCGCTGGTGACCACAGATGGCATTGGTGACCCCTGTAGGGGGTGGGTTGTCGGGATTGAGGCCCCTAACTGCCGGGATTACGTTAGGGGACTCTCGATTCTGGTGGGTATTGAATCAATTTAACCCATCTTCTTCAACGTATACAACTTGAAGAAGCTAACATATGAGGAGAGGAAGGCTCGTTTGATCGAGTGACTCAATGCCATCAACTCAGCTGCTGGAGCAGATGACGATGAAGATAATAAGTAGACGATTTTTATGACGGAATCTGAGCAAAAGATTATTCATCACCTTTGAGCTTCTGAGAACATGGATCAACGTTTCAGAGCTTTTCTTTATCCATAGATGTTAATTTACAACCCTGTTTTTATTTAATTTTTGGTGCCAAAACTTCGTGTTCTGACATTTTTGAGGATATTCTTGTTAGCGATCTATTCTGGATCTTAACTTTTTGCATGGACATCAAATTTCAGTTTTTCTTAAATTTTTTTGCAGCAGCAATCAAATTTATTTATCCACTCAATTTTAACCATTCCCAGTAGAAGATACAGTGACATCCTTCATATAGAGTTTAAACATTTCATTCAAGACCAATGTGCATCGAAACGCACTGAAATGAGTCAACTCCAATATACACAGAAATGAGAAGGCTAATAAAATAACGACCCGAGTTAGTTCACTTTCAACAACTTAAATAGATGCGCTATAGAGCGACAATGGGGTTAGCAATGAAAATCATGCATGGCGAGTGTAGACTCTTGGCACATATTGAATGCGTACCACTTGCCATTGTGCTAGTCGGAAGAATAAGACCTTGACCTTGAGAATGATGTTGCAGCCATCTATAAGTGTGGTCACTATTCTTGGAGGTGGAAACTTGGCTTAAATACTCGGTTACTATAGAAGTTTGTCTCGGTTATACTTAGCAATGTACGTAACAAGCTGTAACTACTTTAGAGTATATCAGTTTAATGTGTGTTATGTTTGATATAGGATATAAAAGGAATCATAATTTTTAAGGTATTTTATGGAGCAGTGACATCACGTTATTACTTATACATAATATAACTCGTAAATTGAAAAAAAAACGGAAAAAAAACTTTGTTAAAGGTTGTTAGATGCTGCATTCCAGCTGGCATTCCACAAGATACATTGGTCATTCATATTGGTTTCATCTAAAGCTAATATCAATGAGCAAATCACTAAGCAAAAAAAATATGAAATTGAATGTTGACGAGCACATACTCGCATGTGCTGAGGCGGGCCAAAAGAATGATATTGGGATCCCCGTGTTTCTCCCACTTAGAGCCAATACCTCTTAAAACCGACCCGATTTTCGGGCGGGTACCTGGAAGAAGAAATGAACCCAAAATCCCGACATATATGCCATATAAATTCCAGGGGAGGGTTGCGGCGCCTGCTACAAGGTCAGGTGCCTCGATAGGAGCATCTGCTCCCGCGCGAGCCGTCAACATCATTGTCACCGACGAGTGCCCGAGGGGATATTGCTCCAAGAGGCGGGTCCACTTCGACCTAAGCGGGGCCGCTTCGGCTACATGGCTATCTCCAGCGAGGGCGGCTAGCTCAGGAACTGAGGCGAACTCCTAGTCATGTACAGGAGGTCCGTTCAATGTCCTCTCTAGCCGATGCTCTAAGGCAAGCTCTGAGTAGGAGCAAACCCCTCCACTGTCACCAAGATCCAAAATTTTGAAACCAGGAGAGGAAATAATCAATGAATAAGGCAACCGCCATTCAATCGGGAATGAGGGATGTAAGTAGAGTCTTCTTAGTTGTAAGGGTTGCAGCTTGAGACGTCCCCGTACATCTTCCTTCTCCCGAGTCTGATCTCCTTTATCCATTCCTCCCACAGCTTCTTTTTTCTAATTTATTATTATTATTTTTATGAGATAAAATGACGAATTTATCCCTGAAAATATCATATGCACCGCACATGACACGATTTGGCTGGAAAATTGACTGAACGGGGTAAAGTGCCTATTTTTCATAAAGGTCGGAGGGTAAATGCTTCCTAGCCCCAAAAATCGAGGGGCAAAGTGCTTTCTACTCTTATTGGGCAGCCCACACACTTTTTATTGGGCCGGGCTGAATTCCTCTCACCATTGAGGCTTTCTCTACTTCCCTCGCATCTCTCTCTCTCTCCCCCTCTCTCCCCTCTCTCAGTCTGGACGGTCTCTGAACGGAAACGGGACCTGCTTGTTCCGCCTTCGTAGCAGCTCGGTCGTTGTTGCCCGGCTGAACTGCAAAAAGTGAGAATTTTAATTTTCAGGGTTTTCTAGTTTGTAGATTCTTAATTTCTTGGCTAATTAGGGGAGAAGGTAGATGGATTTACGAAGTTTCTTGCCTGATTGCAAGTTAAATGTTGTTCTTCTGCGAGGTGTAAAAGGATTGGTTCACAGAAAAAGAGAAGGAAAGCAGGAAAAGGAAGATGAACAAGAAAAAGGTGTTCAACCTGGCCAAGGGTTTCCGAGGCAGGGCGAAGAACTGCATTAGAATCGCGAGGGAGAGGGTCGAGAAGGCCCAGGAGTACTCCTACAGAGACCGCCGCAACAAGAAGCGTGATATGCAGTCTCTCTGGATCCAGCGCATCAACGCCGGCACTCGCTTCCACTCAGTACGTACCGTCCAACTTTTCTTGTTTACATATATATCGAAAGACTGCTTGTTCTAAATTTTCAATGATTTTTGCCCTACTTGTGTCTCATATATTTCGTTTCGTTTATCGGCTTGAAGCACTTATTCTGAATATGAGCTAAATGGAACTTTGGATAATACCGTTGACGATATCATGTTATTTACCCTTGCCGGGATGAGTAAGCTTCATCCATGAATCTCCCAAGTGTAGAGATGAGTATTGTGGTGTGGTTGATGAGTATTCTTTGCCTGTAAGGCATGGAAAGTAGTTCATTGTGCTCGTTCCGACTTGGCTTTTCTACTTTCTGAACATTCTCTTGATGCCATGTTTGACTCATATATCAAAAGAAATAGGTTTTTCATGAGTAACATCAACTGCTATAGAAGGTCTTTCATGAACGCTGAGATGAGAACTAAGATGTAAAAACGGTATCTTCTGCTTCAATGGGAGTTAAAAAACATTTTCAGTTAATGACTTTCATCCCCTGTCTGCTGTGTAAGCCGAAGTTCTATTGGAGGATAAGAAATAGCGGTTTTTAAGGATTCAAGAAACTTTAGTCCTTTGAGATTTCAAACTAGCCATGCAAATCATCTTAGCATTTCTTATATATGCGTGTATATGTCATGGTTAAGCACAGATGTTATACCGGAACTTTAACATGAACTATTTGTTGGATATTTGGGTGGTTTTTATTAGATAATTGTTGGCTTGTGCTTGAGCACCAATTGTTTTCTTGAAATTGGTTATTTACCTCATCAACATATTAATTTTTTTCCAAAACAACACGGGCATTTGCAGTGGATGAACTTTTGCATATAATCTCATAGTCTTACGACCATTTGTACTGATTTTCAGGTCAATTACGGTAACTTCATGCACGGGTTGATGAAGGAGAACATCCAGCTGAACTGGAAAGTTCTGTCAGAATTGTCCATGCATGAGCCTCTTAGCTTCAAGGCCCTTGTGGACATCTCCCGTAATGCCTTCCTTGGGAACAAGAATGTGGTTCATCCTCCCAGGAAGGTAAGCATTCTAGTCAGTGTCTAGTATGTTGGTCGCTTTGTGTCTCTTGTTTCTCTTTTTGAGCTCGATGTTTGAACCATTGTTTCGTGGTTCCTACAAAGCTTCTACTGGTTTAGAAAGAATTTACGGCCTGAACTTTGAGAACTCAATCATCTTTCGCATGCATGTTCTCTCAATATTCTGCATTCTATGTTCTCGGAGCTTCTCATTCCCTTGTGATATGAGGAAGATATGAATAGATGAAGGGCAATGTAGGAAGAGGTTTGATTTCCGACTATTACAAGCTCAGTAAGACATTGTTTTGATGTTGAATACAAGGCTTGGCTGGTTTTGCTAGCCAAGGGAGACATCATATTGATGAACAGAACGGGTTCATGATGAACTCTTGTTGGATTAACATGGGTCAGTCCTAGAATCCTTTGAATTTGCTGTAAGTATAGGTCTCGTAATCCCAGATAAAGTTCCATTTGAGAGCTTATGGAACAAACAAAATTACAGAGAAGTTTACTTATTTGTCACTCCAAGGCATCAACCTATACTATACATATTATCTGTGATTTTAGAAACCATCCCAGTTCTCGGAATAACCACAACAAAGATCATTAACCCATCACCGAACACTAGTTTAACAATGAAAGATGAAGCACCATTGTCGGCTCATGAAGAAATATATAGAGGATTCTAAATTCATTAGTCACCCGCTTGCTTGTGAAGTATAATGTACTGTGTTAATAACCAAAAATAAATAAATAAATAAATCAACACTTTATCAATTTGGTACGATTTTTTCCTTAATTAAAAAATGCATAAACTATTGATTTGACACAAATTCTAGTACGAAGTCGACTTTTCCGTTAATTTGAATGGAAAATGCTTATGCGTATTACCGATACCACGTGGCTTATGATGATAGCTCAAGTAGGACCCATAATATTTTATGCAACAATAAAATTGTTTTTCTAGAAGATAAAAAGAAATCAAGAAAAGAGCAAAATCAAAGGGGATGGAGGAGGGGCGGTGGTCAGCGATGGGGGCCTCACTATCAACCACTAACTCCCTCAGTTGTGGTTGCTGGTGACCACAGATGGCGTTGGTGACCCCTGTAGGGGGTGGGTTGTCGGGATTGAGGCCCCTAACTGCCGGGATTACGTTAGGGGACTCTCGATTCTGGTGGGTATTGAATCAATTTAACCCATCTTCTTCAACGTATACAACTTGAAGAAGCTAACATATGAGGAGAGGAAGGCTCGTTTGATCGAGTGACTCAATGCCATCAACTCAGCTGCTGGAGCAGATGACGATGAAGATAATAAGTAGACGATTTTTATGACGGAATCTGAGCAAAAGATTATTCATCACCTTTGAGCTTCTGAGAACATGGATCAACGTTTCAGAGCTTTTCTTTATCCATAGATGTTAATTTACAACCCTGTTTTTATTTAATTTTTGGTGCCAAAACTTCGTGTTCTGACATTTTTGAGGATATTCTTGTTAGCGATCTATTCTGGATCTTAACTTTTTGCATGGACATCAAATTTCAGTTTTTCTTAAATTTTTTTGCAGCAGCAATCAAATTTATTTATCCACTCAATTTTAACCATTCCCAGTAGAAGATACAGTGACATCCTTCATATAGAGTTTAAACATTTCATTCAAGACCAATGTGCATCGAAATGCACTGAAATGAGTCAACTCCAATATACACAGAAATGAGAAGGCTAATAAAATAACGACCCGAGTTAGTTCACTTTCAACAACTTAAATAGATGCGCTATAGAGCGACAATGGGGTTAGCAATGAAAATCATGCATGGCGAGTGTAGACTCTTGGCACATATTGAATGCGTACCACTTGCCATTGTGCTAGTCGGAAGAATAAGACCTTGACCTTGAGAATGATGTTGCAGCCATCTATAAGTGTGGTCACTATTCTTGGAGGTGGAAACTTGGCTTAAATACTCGGTTACTATAGAAGTTTGTCTCGGTTATACTTAGCAATGTACGTAACAAGCTGTAACTACTTTAGAGAATATCAGTTTAATGTGTGTTATGTTTGATATAGGATATAAAAGGAATCATAATTTTTAAGGTATTTTATGGAGCAGTGACATCACGTTATTACTTATACATAATATAACTCGTAAATTGAAAAAAAAAACGGAAAAACAACTTTGTTAAAGGTTGTTAGATGCTGCATTCCAGCTGGCATTCCACAAGATACATTGGTCATTCATATTGGTTTCATCTAAAGCTAATATCAATGAGCAAATCACTAAGCAAAAAAAATATGAAATTGAATGTTGACGAGCACATACTCGCATGTGCTGAGGCGGGCCAAAAGAATGATATTGGGATCCCCGTGTTTCTCCCACTTAGAGCCAATACCTCTTAAAACCGACCCGATTTTCGGGCGGGTACCTGGAAGAAGAAATGAACCCAAAATCCCGACATATATGCCATATAAATTCCAGGGGAGGGTTGCGGCGCCTGCTACAAGGTCAGGTGCCTCGATAGGAGCATCTGCTCCCGCGCGAGCCGTCAACATCATTGTCACCGACGAGTGCCCGAGGGGATATTGCTCCAAGAGGCGGGTCCACTTCGACCTAAGCGGGGCCGCATTCGGCTACATGGCTATCTCCAGCGAGGGCGGCTAGCTCAGGAACTGAGGCGAACTCCTAGTCATGTACAGGAGGTCCGTTCAATGTCCTCTCTAGCCGATGCTCTAAGGCAAGCTCTGAGTAGGAGCAAACCCCTCCACTGTCACCAAGATCCAAAATTTTGAAACCAGGAGAGGAAATAATCAATGAATAAGGCAACCGCCATTCAATCGGGAATGAGGGATGTAGGTAGAGTCTTCTTAGTTGTAAGGGTTGCAGCTTGAGACGTCCCCGTACATCTTCCTTCTCCCGAGTCTGATCTCCTTTATCCATTCCTCCCACAGCTTCTTTTTTCTAATTTATTATTATTATTTTTATGAGATAAAATGACGAATTTATCCCTGAAAATATCATATGCACCGCACATGACACGATTTGGCTGGAAAATTGACTGAACGGGGTAAAGTGCCTATTTTTCATAAAGGTCGGAGGGTAAATGCTTCCTAGCCCCAAAAATCGAGGGGCAAAGTGCTTTCTACTCTTATTGGGCAGCCCACACACTTTTTATTGGGCCGGGCTGAATTCCTCTCACCATTGAGGCTTTCTCTACTTCCCTCGCATCTCTCTCTCTCTCCCCCTCTCTCCCCTCTCTCAGTCTGGACGGTCTCTGAACGGAAACGGGACCTGCTTGTTCCGCCTTCGTAGCAGCTCGGTCGTTGTTGCCCGGCTGAACTGCAAAAAGTGAGAATTTTAATTTTCAGGGTTTTCTAGTTTGTAGATTCTTAATTTCTTGGCTAATTAGGGGAGAAGGTAGATGGATTTACGAAGTTTCTTGCCTGATTGCAAGTTAAATGTTGTTCTTCTGCGAGGTGTAAAAGGATTGGTTCACAGAAAAAGAGAAGGAAAGCAGGAAAAGGAAGATGAACAAGAAAAAGGTGTTCAACCTGGCCAAGGGTTTCCGAGGCAGGGCGAAGAACTGCATTAGAATCGCAAGGGAGAGGGTCGAGAAGGCCCAGGAGTACTCCTACAGAGACCGCCGCAACAAGAAGCGTGATATGCAGTCTCTCTGGATCCAGCGCATCAACGCCGGCACTCGCTTCCACTCAGTACGTACCGTCCGACTTTTCTTTTTTACATATATATCGAAAGACTGCTTGTTCTAAATTTTCAATGATTTTTGCCCTACTTGTGTCTCATATATTTCGTTTCGTTTATCGGCTTGAAGCACTTATTCTGAATATGAGCTAAATGGAACTTTGGATAATACCGTTGACGATATCATGTTATTTACCCTTGCCGGGATGAGTAAGCTTCATCCATGAATCTCCCAAGTGTAGAGATGAGTATTGTGGTGTGGTTGATGAGTATTCTTTGCCTGTAAGGCATGGAAAGTAGTTCATTGTGCTCGTTCCGACTTGGCTTTTCTACTTTCTGAACATTCTCTTGATGCCATGTTTGACTCATATATCAAAAGAAATAGGTTTTTCATGAGTAACATCAACTGCTATAGAAGGTCTTTCATGAACGCTGAGATGAGAACTAAGATGTAAAAACGGTATCTTCTGCTTCAATGGGAGTTAAAAAACATTTTCAGTTAATGACTTTCATCCCCTGTCTGCTGTGTAAGCCGAAGTTCTATTGGAGGATAAGAAATAGCGGTTTTTAAGGATTCAAGAAACTTTAGTCCTTTGAGATTTCAAACTAGCCATGCAAATCATCTTAGCATTTCTTATATATGCGTGTATATGTCATGGTTAAGCACAGATGTTATACCGGAACTTTAACATGAACTATTTGTTGGATATTTGGGTGGTTTTTATTAGATAATTGTTGGCTTGTGCTTGAGCACCAATTGTTTTCTTGAAATTGGTTATTTACCTCATCAACATATTAATTTTTTTCCAAAACAACACGGGCATTTGCAGTGGATGAACTTTTGCATATAATCTCATAGTCTTACGACCATTTGTACTGATTTTCAGGTCAATTACGGTAACTTCATGCACGGGTTGATGAAGGAGAACATCCAGTTGAACTGGAAAGTTCTGTCAGAATTGTCCATGCATGAGCCTCTTAGCTTCAAGGCCCTTGTGGACATCTCCCGTAATGCCTTCCTTGGGAACAAGAATGTGGTTCATCCTCCCAGGAAGGTAAGCATTCTAGTCAGTGTCTAGTATGTTGGTCGCTTTGTGTCTCTTGTTTCTCTTTTTGAGCTCGATGTTTGAACCATTGTTTCGTGGTTCCTACAAAGCTTCTACTGGTTTAGAAAGAATTTACGGCCTGAACTTTGAGAACTCAATCATCTTTCGCATGCATGTTCTCTCAATATTCTGCATTCTATGTTCTCGGAGCTTCTCATTCCCTTGTGATATGAGGAAGATAGAAATTATCGTTAATTAGGACGATGATAATGCAGTTAGACTAATGTCGGTGTTGATTGATAACCAAGTCTCATAGGTTATGGATGTGGACACATCGAGTGACACTGTAGGTACACATTAAGAGTAATGTGTACTAAACTGACCGGCCATGAGACTGCTATATGGGTCGTTACGTGACTGTCATTAGCAGGTCTCATAGTGACTATGGTGCAATGGTCCTTTGACTTAAGGTTATCATAGTTTCCGATATGCAATGTCATATGTTTTGATACTGACAAACACCACCGTAACAGGCTGGTTATAAAGACAGTTATTGAGTATGCCAAAGAGCATGGATAGGAATATGAGTGACCAAGATAGGATTTGTCCCTCTTATGTAACGGGAGCGATATCTCACGGCCGCTTGGTGGGTAGAGTCTAAAAGTGTATGCATACCCAAATGAGTCGATATAGGGATATTGAGCTCATTTATTTTGATAGACTTACCCCGGTAAACCAAGAAAGAGAAATTGAGCCACACGAGGATGACAACGACCATGCCTTGGGCTCAATAGAGATATAGAGGACAAATGGATTATACTGCACGGTAACATAGGTCACAAAGTTCGTGGAGAAATTGACTTTCCTATTACTTGAGTAGCAGTGATGCATTCCTAGATGTCGCTCACCGTTTATAATATTGAAATAGAGATTTTGATATTACTGTCAACGTGATTGGGAACCTACAGGGTCACACACTACGACCAAATCGATAGGATAATTATGCATACCACTTGCCATTGTGCTAGTCGGAAGAATAAGACCTTGACCTTGAGAATGATGTTGCAGCCATCTATAAGTGTGGTCACTATTCTTGGAGGTGGAAACTTGGCTTAAATACTCGGTTACTATAGAAGTTTGTCTCAGTTATACTTAGCAATGTACGTAACAAGCTGTAACTACTTTAGAGTATATCAGTTTAATGTGTGTTATGTTTGATATAGGATATAAAAGGAATCATAATTTTTAAGGTATTTTATGGAGCAGTGACATCACGTTATTACTTATACATAATATAACTCGTAAATTGAAAAAAAAACGGAAAAAAAACTTTGTTAAAGGTTGTTAGATGCTGCATTCCAGCTGGCATTCCACAAGATACATTGGTCATTCATATTGGTTTCATCTAAAGCTAATATCAATGAGCAAATCACTAAGCAAAAAAAATATGAAATTGAATGTTGACGAGCACATACTCGCATGTGCTGAGGCGGGCCAAAAGAATGATATTGGGATCCCCGTGTTTCTCCCACTTAGGGCCAATACCTCTTAAAACCGACCCGATTTTCGGGCGGGTACCTGGAAGAAGAAATGAACCCAAAATCCCGACATATATGCCATATAAATTCTAGGGGAGGGTTGCGGTCCCTGCTACAAGGTCAGGTGCCTCGATGGGAGCATCTGCTCCCGCGCAAGCCGTCAACATCATTGTCACCGACGAGTGCCCGAGGAGATATTGCTCCAAGAGGCGGGTCCACTTCGACCTAAGCGGGGCCGCATTCGGCCGCATGGCTATCTCCAGCGAGGGCGGCTAGCTCAGGAACTGAGGCGAACTCCCAGTCATGTACAAGAGGTCTGTTCAATGTCCTCTCTAGCCGATGCTCTAAGGCAAGCTCTGAGTAGGAGCAAACCCCTCCACTGTCACTAAGATCCAAAATTTTGAAACCATGAGAGGAAAGAATCAATGAATAAGGCAACCGCCATTCAATCAGGAATGAGGGATGTAGGTAGAGTCTTCATAGTTGTAAGGGTTGCAGCTTGAGACGTCCCCGTACATCTTTCTTCTCCCGAGTCCGATCTCCTCTATCCATTTCTTTTGCTTGCATGTTCTCTCAATATTCTGCATTCTATGTTCTCGGAGCTTCTCATTCCCTTGTGATATGAGGAAGATATGAATAGATGAGGGGCAATGTAGGAAGAGGTTTGATTTCTGTCTATTAATAGCTCAGTAAGGCATTGTTTTGATGTTGAATACAAGGCTTGGCAGGTTTTGCTAGCCAAGGGAGACATCATTTTGATGAACAGAACGGGTTCATGATGAACTCTTGTTGGATTAACATGGGTCAGTCCTAGAATCCTGTGAATTTGCCATTAGCATAGGTCTCGTAATCCCAGATAAAGTTCCATTTGAGAGCTTATGGAGCAAACAAAATTACAAGGATGTTTACTTATATGTTAGTCCAAGGCATCAACCTATACTATACATCTTGTCTGTGATTTTAGGAACCATCCCAGTTCTCGGCATGACCTCAACTAAGATCATTGACCCATCACCGAACACTAGTTTAACAATGAAAGATGAAGCACCATTGTCGGCTCATGAAGAAATATATAGAGGATTCTAAATTCATTAGTCACCCGCTTGCTTGTGAAGTATAATGTACTGTGTTAATAACCAAAAATAAATAAATTAAGAAATAAATCAACACTTTATCAATTTGGTACGATTTTTTTCCTTAATTAAAAAATGCATAAACTATTGATTTGACACAAATTCTAGTACGATGTCGACTTTTCCGTTAATTTGAATGGAAAATGCTGATGTGTATTGTCAGCACCCCATTTTGGCCCATCGGCTTCCTACATGAGAATCCCCGATCAAAGCTCGGATTACTGTTCATCACCCGGCAATCGAAGGCGAACGTGCGGTCACAGAGTCATGAACGACAGGAGAAGAGCTAGGTCCATTAGAAAAGCAGAAGAGAGCAGTCAGAAGAACTTACAGTCAAAGAACCCCGAAAACAGCGGAGCCGGCACTGTGGCACTATTCATCACCGAATCACTGAAGCACCGAAAGGTGCCCAATATGGGACTCTAAAAATCCCTCTCAGTGCCAAAATGACCAATGACGCATTCGGATGTATTTCGGAGGTGTCCTGCTCAAGTCAGGACACCCCGGTCCTTCACGGACGCCTTTTCCGACAGGGCTCCCGGGGTCCGCTCCACTGACGAGTAAACGGCACCCCAAAACAGGTCTACAGGCACCCAGGGACCACCGGGGTCTTGGAATAAGCCTCAGACGGCCTTTCGGAACTCTACGGGGCTCCTCGAATGACGTTTCATTGGTAGCCAACGCCTCCCGGTGAATCTTCGGGGCACATTCACGGAAAACAGAGATCGCAACGATTCCCGAACACCTCGAGACATTCAGCGAGCACTGAGAAAACCCCGGTCACAAGTCCCTAGGTCTCCCCCGGGGCAATGGTCTTCGGTCGGGGACGACGAGCCAACGATCCCCCGCGAGGCAAAAGGGTAGCCGAAACGAACATTAAGATGCACAAAGAGCAATCGAAGACCGGGGGCACTCAACTCCACTCCGAATGTCCGAACAGGGCAAAACCGACTCTCGAGGCGCCGAGCCACCCGAACATTCGTTCACATGACATATGGCGATATTGGGTTCACTCAAATCCTGTTCGCGCAAGCGTTCCAAATCTATTAATTAATTGGACATCGGAGATCGGACGCGCGTTCAATCAAGTCTCGAGCTTTTCCCGGCTTTTCTCTTATTCGAATGGGACCCACAGCTCAGCCAAGCCAAGCCACCAAGCCACGGCTCAATCCCTAAGCCATGGCTTAATCCCAAAATTCGGTGGCTCAAACTCAAGAAGCTCCCTCCGCCACACAAATTCAAATATCTCTTACACCTTCTTACACCTATCTCCTATCCATCACTTCCCATCACCTCCCATCCACTTTTCCCTAACTTCCCCTACACTCAACATGACAATTTCCCCACCCTAATCCATCTCCAAAAATTCGGATCCCCTAAGCACCACTTAATTGCACTTAACTCCACTTAATCTTGTCATTAAGTCTTCCTTTATAAGCCCATCATTAACCTAATCACAACTCACCATCCATTCTCTCTCAAGCTCTCTCACTCTAGAAAATCATCTCAAGCCCCTTAGAGCTCAGCATTTTTCAGAAATTCGTCCAGCTTTCCCTCAGCCCGAAACCAAGGCAAAATTGCCGGAAAACTCAACCGTTTTCCGGCGACCGCCACTCAACCCGAACCAAACTTGACCAAACTTTATATCCCACATGTATTCGACCTCTCGAGTCCATTTCCGGTGTTAGTTTCGGCATTTGAAGCTTCCAGCATGCAGTTCCAGGCCAGTCCAGAATCGGGTCCCTAGGGAGTTTCTCGATTTCTAGGCGAGTTCTTCCTTCCCGACTTATCCGAGCCTCAAAAAAACTACATATCCCACATGTATTCGACCTCCCGAGTCCATTTCCGGTGTTAGTTTTGCGATTTGAAGCTCCCAGCATCCCGAACCAGCTCTGTCCAGAACCGGGTTCAATAGGTGTTTTCACGGCTTCCCGGGCTCCCCGAACATTTCCACTACCTCACGACTATGGAGAGTCGTGCCATCATTTCCTAGGGTTTCTCATGACCCTCACTCTCCCCCGTGACAAGGTGGTCGCGTGTCGAGAGCCGCTCAACCGCGCACCACCGCCATTTCTCTCTTTTCTCCCTTCACAGATTTTTTCCAGTTTTTACCGGTTTTCTTTGCATCTCTCAGGAAAATCGACATGTCTAATCTTCACGATCCTCAGTCAGTTAGGAGTCCAATGCCACCGACCTTGCACCAAAAGACCATCGGGAGCCTCCCGTAGAGTCGTTTCTTCATCGGGTGCCAGTCGGGTTTGTTCCTCTGGTCGTCTTTTCTAACCCAAACTTTGCAGGAATGCATAGGTCAGCTCGGGTTGAATCTCACTACGAGCCACCTATCACCGTGTTACTCACTCAGTTAGAAGTCCAATGCCACCGACCTTGCATCAAAAGACCACCGGGAGCCTCCTGTAGAGCCTTTTCTTTGCCGGGTGCCAGTCGGGTTTGCTTGTCTCGACTGGATCTGTCTTTTTTTTTACTAACCCGACTTTGTTTTTGATTTCCAGAAAATCTACGCATGCTCTCCTTCCGAAACCACCGCAGGCATGATCCTCAGTGAGTTAGGAGTCCAATGCCGCCGACCTTGCAGCAAAATACCACCGGGACAGCCATTTCTTTCTGACCTGCCCAGTCGGGTCAATTCCGCCCAGTCGGTTCTGTTTTCTGATAGCTAACCCGACTTTGTTTTCGATTTCCAAAAAATCTACGCACGCTCTCCTTCCAAAACCACCACAGGCGCGATCTTTAGTCTCTTGGGAATCCAACGCAACTGGCCCCGCGCGAAAATTCCATCCCGATCAACCGGTACAGCCCCAACAAGCTAGACTGCCAGTCGGGTCTGCCAGTCGACCCGACTGCATCGGTTCGGGTCTGTTCGTTCCAGCCGAGTCTCCCGACTCCCTTTGCCACTTCTCCGACTCTTTCCTCGTGTTCCGAGGCTAGGTAACATTTCTCTACGACTTAAATGGGTCCAAGGAGCTCTCTCTTTCGCCTCGAAATCAGTCGGTTCCCGTATTTATTTTATTTTATTTTATTTCGTTGTTGCATGAGCCGACGCCGTTTTATCGATTCCCTTTAAATACGATATTTGTGTTTGCATTATGTGCTTGTTTGCGCAACCAAGATCATGGCGGCATCGGCTTTATAGAATGTGTGTTATTATCATGTTTGACGTTTTACGCATGCAAGAAACGGTCAAAACCGATTCTTGGAATTGATTGTAATCACAATTTTCATTTAATCATTGGTTTCATATTAATTCGTATGTTAGGTACGTTAATATCGAACAATCATTTCATTGATCCATAACAATTGAGGTTCGCGGTCTCAATCATTAAACCACTTCACAAACGGGAAACAGGACGTACCATTCGGCTAAACGAACCACTCGCCCTAAGTGATTGGATAAATCGAATATCAACTCATAAACGCGTCGACGAATCACTAAACGTTGAGAGTGCCCTTTTAAAATTCACAATTTCAAATCATCGAGACACATAACACGAATAGAATTAGTGTCTAGGGAGTACTCGTGCGCTATGACTCGAGTCAAGGCCCGATTTGAGGAGGCTCATGTCTAAGTGCGCGAGTCCTCTTTGGACCTCTTCGTGTCATGCGATCCCAACTTCCACATACACGCCCTACACATTTTACCATTCAAAGGGCATGACCATCATTTCGTGATTCGCTGACATTCTAGGCGTTAGGGAGACCGAAACACCTCGATCTATGGACGAAAAAGGGCAACCCGTTCGGATGCGAGTTTCATTCGTACAGCCCATTCCGTTCACTTTCGGTGTTTCTATCTTCCTATCGTAGATTCGATGGTGAACCTTTTTATTTCAGTTGCAAAAGACGAAGAACCGGATTAATCATGTACTTGACTTAAACAAACATTAGATAATGGATAGGTGGAATATTAGATTCCAATCTAGAGTCAAGATACGAGTTTGGTTAATTCGGTGAAACCGCAGTGTCATCTCACTGAATAAGGATTCTGAAACAAATTGACACATGTAATCGACTTAGAACCATATTCTAGCCCACCATCTATGTTTGCCTAGGCTAGACACATTGATTGCAAATCAACCCCGGTCGATAACTGATTAAATCACGTACATTCGACTTAATACACAACTTGTCTGTATTCACCTACATTTGTCAGTTGTTATCTGTTTTCCATCAGTTTTATCAGTTTTCTTCTGTTTTCCATTTGCTTTTGCTGATTTGTTGCGGTTCGGGTCCGAGCCCATAGGTTATGTGTTGCACGGGGTCCAATGCCCCAAATCACCGAACACGAGGTCCACCGCCCCCTAACTCACTGAGTGCGTGCAACCCGAGTGTGGAATGGGATCTAGCCCCGAGTCACCGTCACACTCCAAATATGGCCTATGTGGAAGGCAATATGGATTGGATGCATGAAACGTGTTTAGATATCACCCGGGAGCTCGATTGGTCCAACGATTACAGTGGGAACTAATTGGTTCTCCTGCAAACCATCGGTTCAATCGGACCCGACCCCCGGCTCCTTGAGCCCGCATTGCCTTAATTTGTTTATCGGTTATTCAAAACACACGGTGAGCCGGAGCGGAATATTGGCCCAATGCAAACCGATCCGGATCCATTTATTTCATTCAGTTGTATTCTGTAATTATTCGAGTGTACATTGTGAGGATCCTATTTGTACATCTATTCATTCATTTGTAAGGATCCCTGATCGGCAAGCGAGAGGCCCGAGCGTCGAACCGGTCAAGTTGGTCTATTATTACCAAGAGATGAGTAAGCTCGAATACTCGCGGTTTCGGTTCGCGCAGGGAATTGACCATCACGGTTCGATGAACTGTAACGCTAAGATAGTGAACCGATTCCTCAACGCACAAGCCCACTCATCTTTCGGATTCTTGGCCCAACCTGATCAATTCATCGACTTTACGGTGTCAAAACGGGCGAGTCAAGTGCAACCCTAAAATCACGCGGTAAATAAACAAAACGGCAAGCCTAGCAAACTAGAGTACCGAAGGGCGTGCGGGATATAGGCCCGTACGTAATAGAACCCCCGAATTCGGAATTTTCGGTTCCGCATGACCATTGCCTTAGCATTTAGGTGTACCCCGCACCCCTAGACCCGGGCGACTCAACGGCCCTCGACCTACGGGTCGTAAACAGTAAGTGGCGACTCCTTCTCACGCGTGTCCGTCGCGCGTCCACGGGAAGGTGGACACTCCCAAGCCGCGTCGCACAAGCTTCACGCACGCGTGCCCCGACGAGATTAAATTCGGGTGCGCATAGCTTGGCGACTCCACTGGGGACATACTTAGTGGGTTCGGGGCTCAATTCCGTTTGCTTGCTTGCATGTTTATCTATCGCTTTCCGTACATTTATTTTAAGCACATTTATTTCGCGCACATTTATTTTACGCACTTGCATCGCATCATTCTAACGGGTTTCTAGGTACCTTGTCCGAAATCCCACGGGCACCAAAATAGGAAGCTAGGTTAGTCAGAGGTTCCGAGTAAGGGAACGGATTGAGTGGGCTATGCCACCGAACCGGCCCCCAAAGATCCTTGCTCGATTTCAAGGAATTCACACCCTTGAGTCAGGAGCCCCCATCTATAGATAGCACGGTCCCTCTAGCACCGAACCTTGCATCGTGCTATGCCTCCATGCAAGCCTTCAATCCGACTCTAACAATAGTCCATCGAGTCGGCCTGCGTGCCATTTGAGTCTTTTCTATTTCAAGAGCGATGTACCTTGTAATTTGTACTAAGCCGTGGGCATTTACTTTTCTCTGCACATATGCATCATGCAGTTTTCAAAACACACTAGGATATCGTTCACATTGACAAGTCCTAAGCATATTTTCTTATCGTCTTGGTAAGGGACGCCTTGCTTGGCCTCCTGCCCGCGCCTCGACAGAGCCCGCCAACACACGAGGATCTCACCGACCCGCCACAGAACGCGAATGGTGTATATTCCGGGACAACATGATCGACCTCATCAACACTAGGTTCGATCACCGAGAGGTCACTGAGAGACGAAGAACTCGCCGGCCAACCACCTTAGAGGGAGCTCTCCCAAACCCGTGCCAAGATGCAGAGATGCGATCAGGAGTTCGCTTGAGCGAACGCCGCCCTGGAGAAGTCTAGGAAGAGGGCTCGAGGAGGCCCACGCATGCACTCTAGGATAGATATCTCCGCAAGGCCCTCGCCTAGAACCGGTGCTTTCCGAGGCCGCGCTCGCTCAAACCCCGAGTGTGGTGGCAAATCAGCTTAAGGCTCTATTTTACAAAATTTGCATTGTACTTTGAACCTTTCGAGTCAATGTGAACGACAACATTAGCCTTTGAAAACTCACGCACTGCATGCATCCTATCCATTTACTGTTTTACACGACATTTAACACTACCACACGGTAGACAAAGTTGTGACAGTCTTTGCAGGTGGACCTCTCGTGGTCCTCACCCTTCCTCCACGGCGAGACGATCAGTAGCTCAAGGGCCAACCATCCAAGCAATACTAACTCCCAATTAATCCCGCGCAGTCGATTATGTCATTGCATGGCGGAGCACAGGTCCCGCTATGCTACAGGTGCTTCCATCAGCACAACTGAGCGTGCCATTTCCGCGTCGTGCGAGCACACCCCTACCTTGCCCATGCACGCATACTCGACACACCTTGTGCATGTCTCCCAGTGCGCTCGCAGGACGCCTATCAAGCTAGTTCAATCCCCTATGCCCTCACGCTGAAATCGCGAATATAGTTTGCTCCTTCATTGTTTTCTTTTCCCATTGTAGGAAATTCTACACAATAAGACAGCATGAATACTGATCGACCACAATTGAGACAACAAATGTCTTCCATCCATTCAGCTCCTTGGGATTTCAACACTGAGTCCCCATTCCTGCTCCACAAAGCAAGACCGCAAGCAAATCAGTGTCACCGCATCGCAGCGCCTCACGCTATTTCTCAGCATTGACCTTTGCTTTCGCACTTCTTGCACTTTCCTATCAATCCCGCATTTATTGCATTGGGCTTCGGCCCCGCATCGGGCTCCGGCCCCGCATTTACGGCCTTAGGCTTCGACCTTACATCGGCCTTCGGCCCTGCATTTACTTTTGGGTTCCGGCCCCACTTTTGGGCTTCAGCCCCACTTTTGAGCTTCGGCCCCGCATCGGGCCTCGATCCTGCATTTATTGCTTTTGGGCCCCGGCCTAGTATTTATTGCTTTTGGGCTTCGGCCCCGCATTTACCGCTTTCAGGTTTTGACACCTCGCATTTACTGCTTTCAGGCTCATCTAAAATTCAAAATCGACTTGGATTCAAATTCATCCAAGCGATACTCCGAGGAGCAAGTCTAATCCTTCAACCGTAAAAGATCACAAGCAACGGCTCCTACGAACAGAGCATGGCCCTGCCCACCCGCCACGAAAGTCACTAGCACGGTCACATCTCCGACCGGAGAATGATCCCTACTCACCCTCCACTGTGGCCATCAACCAGCCACTGGGGCAACATGCACTCTTCCCTAAACTCTCTTTTACATTTATATGCATTCCCAAACAAGCTCCTGGCATGAGCGAACCCTTCACAGGCGCACTAGGACAGCCCCGAAGATGCCCTGTTGGTTCTGTCGGAATTGTTCGATTCGTCTGTTCTCATGTGATTCGGCTTCTCGAGCCTTCCCTAGGACGGCTGCTCATGCCAACCACAATTGGGGAAAGTACACCAATGTGGCCCCTAGCCACGGTCTACCCACTCCAGGGTGGCGATGACTAGATCTCGGAATTGAGTGTCCCCCACGTGCGGCACCCCATGGGTCGCGCGCTGGACGAAGGAATTTCCCATGGGTCCACTTTACATTTCTTACCACATATTCCACCGCATAATCGCCTAATGCATCATCCTCTTTGTCATCCTTCACAGGGACACGCCGGTCGCGGGCAAAGAGCGATGCGCGGGTTCACACCTCCTCGAGAACTCCTATCGGGTCTTTCTTCCTATACTTCAGTAGGGAAGGGCTCGACAAGGAGGTACCCCCTATGAAGCCGACGACGGAAGCATCCGAACGAGTCGCATGCCTTCAGCGCAACCGTCTCAATCGACAAAGAAACATGCCTATCGGCTTCGAGAGCACGCCCCTCCGGCGTACAACTGATGTTGGAGCCACAAGCACGATCGGGGACGATGATTGTACAAGGCGCCCACCTCAGGTCACATTAACAATGAAGATTAGGGCATTCACGTTCATCATTCAGACCGAGACCACCTCGAACATCATTCGGCCATGATGAGCATTTCCAAGCGACGTACACTGGGGCATCCCCGGTTGAAGCTCGCGAAAATACGACCTCGGCAAGCGACGTATACTGGGGCATCCCTAGTTAAAGTTCGCCCTGAGGTCGCCATAGTGGGTCACTCCAACAAACGACACTGGAATGCTCCTAGTCATCCGCATCAAGAATGGGCATCTTCCACAGCAAGCATCAGGACAACCTCGATCACACACTCCCTAGGGCAATTTTGCATTTTCTTTCTCTAGACAATAGGGGAAATCACTTGTAAAGATTGTAAGGACAAAGAACACGTAGTTCGGCTTCCGAATGCATGAAGAACAAACACCAAGTCTCCGTGAGGCAAAGCGCATCAAAGCACCTGCAACAACGAAAAAGTCGGGAAAAGTAAAACAAATACATGGGGACACGATACAAACCCCAGCTGCAAGAAAAAAAGAGCGAAAAGAAGCGGGAAAAAACCCGCCAATGAAGAGAGAGAAAAGATGCGGGAAAAACCCGCCAATGAACAAAACAAGGCACCGCCGAGATATAAAACTCCGGCACCGCCAATTCAAAGAAGAAATCAACAAACCCCGACAAAAAGAGGGAGCAACAGACGCAACTCCTCGACGGAGACAGAACGTAACGCACTCGGAGGTTGAATTATTCGAACCCTTCGCCCTTGCAAACTCGAGAGACAAAAGAATCGAGCCTGCTAGGTCGAAAACGCCTCGGGGCGATCTAGGCAAAAGTTAGGGCAAAAGAGAGGCACGACTGAAAATCTCGAGGCGGGCGGTCGTGGCAAAATGAGAGTTCATCCCCTTTAGGTTGAGAGGTACGGCCCCGAGGCGGGTGACCTTAGCAAAAGGAGAGTAAAATGAAAGATAAACAAAACAGTCACCTTGGGCCTTCGCACACTGCGCGGACCAGGGATCCCCAAGGGAAATGACCAGGTTATCTACTCTAACACGATCCCCGATCGGCTCTCCTACCGAACTCAACCGTCCAAGGCGGATTCTTCTTCAAGCACAGCGGGCGACCAAGCACGCAATCCAAACAGTTTAAGACAGCCAACACCAACCGAAGGACGGGAGAGAAAGGGGGGTACATCTCACGGCAAGCGTGAACCCGTGTATCCTTTCAGCCTAGGGCAACGTGCTCCCCAAGCTTTCTCTTTTCTCTTTGTCATTACACAACTCCAAAACGGGTCACAGCCACCCTTCAATCGGCTACCACAAAGCCAAAACCCTAGACATTTCTTTCCGGGAGTCTAGTCATAACACTCTGAAAATGACTAGACCGATGACGGTGACCAAATTTGAACAAAATTCCCCATGCGGGTTACAAATGCAGCCGCCCTACGGCACCCTGATGAGAAGGGTCCTAAGTTCACGGGCGCATCGAAGAACCGATACAGCCCCTTGGGCACCTTTGAGAACGTCTCGATATGCCCATGCAAGGCCAATAGGAGCCCCGGAGGCCTCACATCGGGGCCTCTGAAAGCGGGACCCCCATTCGCATCACCAAAGCAAAAACTCTCCACAGGTCGCCCAGGCGACCCGAAACTGAAGAGCATGCGTTACAAACACTTCCTTTTACCTGTGCTTACAAATCGCTAGCAATCCCATGACTTACTAATGATGTTAGGATCACGGGTGCAACAAACGCAAGAACTACTGCAGACTCTGATTTTCGATCCCTCGGGATACGTAGGCGCTCCACCACAGAGCTCGAGTCCCACATCACAAGACTGGGCCATCCCCAACAAACAGGTCGTGCTCTCGATACGCCGTAAACCGTTGAGGGATGCCCCACGCTACCAAACGACCGACGTCCAAAGAAGGGCAAGCATCGGGGAATCATCATCAGTCATCGCACGTGATGCAATCCAGGCCCAACGCCAAGCAAACCACGTCACCTGGCTCTTTACGCGATCCCCGAGCAAGTGTCTCGGGTCTGTCCCGGTTTCAAATTCCCTCTCGGGTCCATCCCGGCTTTTAAATTTCTGTTCAGGTCTATCTTGGCCCCTAGGGTCCATCCCGGCTTTAAATTTCTGTTCAGGTCTATCTTGGCCCCTCGGGTCCATCCTGGCTTTTAAATTTCTGTTCAGGTCTATCCTGGCCCCTCGGAGTCGCCACTTACTGTTTACGACCCATAGGTCGAGGGCCGTTAAGTCGCCCGGGTCTAGGGGTACAGGGTACACTTAAATGCTAAGGCAATGGTCATACATAACCGGAAATTTCGAATTCGGGGGTTCTATTACGTGCGGGCCTATATCCCGCACGCCCTTTCGGTACTCTAGTTTGCTAGGCTTGCCATTTTTGTTTATTTACCACGTGATTTAGGGTTGCACTTGACTCGCCCGTTTTGACACTATAAAGTCGATGAATTGATCAAGTTGGGCCAAGAGTCCGAAAGATGAGTAGGCTTGTGCGTCGAGGAATCGGTTCATTATCTTAGCGTTACAGTTCATCGAACCGTGATGGTCGATTCCCTGCGCGAACCGAAACCGCGAGTATTCGAGCTTACTCATCTCTTGGTAACAATGGACCGACTTGACCGGTTCGACACTCGGACCTCTCGCTTGCCGATCAGGGATCCTTACAAATGAATGAATAGATGTACAAATAAGGTCCTCACAATGTACACTCAAATAATTACAGAATACAACTGAATGAAATAAATGGATCCCGATCGGTTTGCATTGGGCCAATATTCCGCTCCGGCTCACCGTATGTTTTGAATGACCGATAAATAAATTAAGGCAACGCGGGCTCAAGGAGCCGGGGGTCGGGTCCGATTGAACCGATGGTTTGCATGAGAACCGATTAGTTCCCACTGTAACCGTTGGACCAATCGAGTTCCCGGGTGATATCTAAACACGTTTCACGCTTCCAATCCAAATTGCCTTCCACATAGGCCATATTTGGAGTGTGACGGTGACTCGGGGCTAGATCCCATTCCGCACTCGGGTTGCACGCACTCAGTGAGTGAGGAGGCGTTAGACCTCGTGTTCGGTGATTTGGGGCGTTGGACCCCGTGCAACACGTGGCCTATGGGTTCGAACCCGAACCGCAACAAATCAACAAAAGCAAATGGAAAATAGAAGAAAACTGATAAAACTGATGGAAAACAGATAACAACTGATAAACGTAGGTGAATTCAGACAAGTTGTGTATTAAGTCGAATGTACGTGATTTAATCAGTTATCACCGGGGTTGATTTGCAAACAATGTATCTAGCCTAGGCAAACATAGATGGTGGGCTAGAATATGGTTCTAAGCCGATTACATGTGTGAATTTGTTTTAGAATCCTTATTCAGTGAGATGACACTGCGGTTTCACCGAATTAACCAAACTCGTATCTTGACTCTAGATTGGAATCTAATATTCCACCTATCCATTATCTAATGTTTGTTTAAATCAAGTACATGATTAATCCGGTTCTTCGTCTTTTGCAACTGAAATAAAAAGGTTCACCACCGAATCTACGATAGGAAGATAGAAATACCGAAAGTGAATGGAATGGGCCGTACGAATGAAACTCACACCCGAACGGGTTGCCCTTTTTCGTCCATAGATCGAGGTGTTTCGGTCTCCCTAACGCCTAGAATGTCGGCGAATCACGAAATGATGGTCATGCCCTTTGAACGGTAAAACGTGTAGGGCGTGTATGTGGAAGTTGGGATCGCATGACACGAAGAGGTCCAAAGAGGACTCGCGCACTTAGACATGAGCCTCCTCAAATCGGGCCTTGACTCAAGTCATAGCGCACGAGTGCTCCCTAGACACTAATTCTATTCGTGTTATGTGTCCCGATGTTTTGAAATTGTGAATTTTAAAAGGGCACTCTCACCGTTTAGTGATTCGTCGACGCGTTTACGAGTTGATATTCGATTTATCCAATTACTTAGGCCGAGTGGTTCGTTTAGCCGAATGGTACGTCCTGTTTCCCGTTTGTGAAGTGGTTTAATGATTGAGACCGCGAGCCTCAATTGTTATGGATCAATGAAATGATTGTTCGATATTAACGTACCTAACATACGAATTAACATGAAACCAATCATTAAATGAAAATTGTGATTACAATCAATTCCTTTTGACCGTTTCTTGCATGCGTAAAACGTCAAACGTGATAATAACACACATTCTATAAAGCCGATGCCGCCACGATCTTGGGTTCGCAAACAAGCACATAATGCAAACGCAAATATCATATTTAAAGGGAATCGGTAAAACGGCGTCGGCTCATGCAACAACGAAATAAAATAAAATAAAATAAATACGGGAACCGACTGATTTCGGGGTGAAAGAGAGCTCCTTGGACCCATTTAAGTCGTAGAGAAATGTTACCTACCCTCGGAACACGAGGAAAGAGTCGGAGAAGTGGCAAAGGGAGTCAGGAGACTCGGCTGGAACGAACAGACCCGAACCGGTGCAGTCGGGTCGACTGGCAGACCTGACTGGCAGTCTGGCTTGTCGGGGCTGTACCGGTAGATCGGGATGGAATTTTCCCGAGGGGCCAGTTGCGTTGGATTCCCAAGAGACTAAGAATCATTCCTATGGTGGTTTTGGAAGGAGAGCATGCGTAGATTTTCTGGAAATCGAAAACAAAGTCGGGTTAGCTAGAAGAAAACAGAACCGACTGGGCGGAATTGACCCGACTGGGCAGGTCAGAAAGAAATGGCTGTCCCGGAGGCTCCCGATGGTATTTTGCTGCAAGGTCGGTGGCATTGGACTCCCAACTCACTGAGGATCATGCCTGCAAAGGTTTCAGAAGGAGATCATGCGTAGATTTTCTGGAAATAAAAAACAAAGTCGGGTTAGTAAAAAAAAGACAGATCCAGTCGGGACAAACAGACCCGACTGGCACCCGGCAAAAAAAAGGCTCTACAGGAGGCTCCCGGTGGTCTTTTGATGCAAGGTCGGTGGCATTGGACTCCTAACTGAGTGAGGAACACGGTAATAGGTGGCTCGTAGTGAGATGCAACCCGAGCTGACCTGTACGTTCCTGCAAAGTTTGGGTTAGAAAAGACGACCAGAGGAACAAATCCAACTGGCACACGATGAAGAAAAGGCTCTACGGGAGGCTCCCGGTGGTCTTTTGGTGCAAGATCGGTGGCATTGGACCCCTAACTGATTGAGGATCATGCCTGCAGTGGTTTTGTGGAGATTAGACATGTAGATTTCCCTGAGAGATGCAAAGAAAACCGGAAAAAACTGGAAAAAATCTGTGAAGGGAGAAAAGAGAGAAATGGCGGTGGTGCGCGGTTGAGCGGCTCTCGGCACGTGACCACCTCGTCACGGGGGAGAGTGAGGATCATGAGGAACCCTTAGAAAGTGATGGCATGACTCGCCATGGTCGTGGGAAGGAGTGGCGTCGAAGAAGCCCGGAATGCACCCGTGAAACCCGATTCTGCTCAACTCTGGAATGCGGGGCTGAAGGGTTCAAATGCAAAAATTAAGCTTGGAAATGGACTTAGGAGGTCGAAAACATGTGGGATATGAAGTTTGGTTGAGTTTGCTTAAGTCGAGAGGGAAGAACTTGCATAGAAATCGGGAAAACGCTTAAGGGACTGTTTCATTGAACACGTAGCTGCATTCTGGAGTATTAATTTGGATGGTTTAGGGTGATTTAATTAGACATTCATCGCCTGAATTTCAATTCTAGGTATAGACCGAGTTTCATAATAATTGATTGATCTACCTAGAATTATTTGGCATGAGTTCGATTATCTGGCGTTGTGTTTAGCAATGTGGTTAATTGGAATGGTAACGGAAAGCCGACTTCTTGCTTGATATTAAGGATCGATGCCTATAGATGTCCGATCCATTGTATGCACGTCTCTTTGAGGTCGAATATAAACGGTGTACACATTCTGATCGGTCTTGATTTGCGGCCTTAGAGACTTGTTTTGATCACCCTCTTGCCATAAGACGGGTCCTCCCCGTGTCTAGATGCCTTGGGGTCACTTTCCCTTGCTTTCTATGCCATTTCAAGTATTATAGAGTCGAGATATAAGATCTTTAAGTCGTGACCAGAATCTAAGTTGAAGTCGTGGAGTTTATGTTATCGAGCTTACCTCTCTTGATCCTACTCATGGTTCGTATAGTTGCCTTGCCTCGATTCTCTCGTGTTTGTTTATTGCTTTTGCATGTCACCTCGAGCCTTGGAGTAAAGAGAAGAAAGTCGGAGAGATAAGAATATAGTAGGCCGATACCGGTAGGGCTCGAAGATGACGGGGAGACTTACCTAGGCTTAGGTTGAGTCTCGACTTGAAGGCCACCTAGGTCCGTGGTAGTCAAGGATCTTCCGAGCTAGCTCATCCTGAGAATCTCTTTGGATCAGGTATAAATCTCCATCTTAGTAACATGCAATAGGTCTTTCGATGTTCGACGAGTGAATTCGATGAGCTTGACATGATTGTGTGCCTGTGAGTTGTGTGTCTGGATGTTTCCTTGATAATTTAATTAAAATCTCATACGAATTTGGATTAATCATATAAACTCAGTTTAAAAATTGAATTTAAATTCAGGACAGTCGGGAATTAGAGCTTTTGTCGGACGGTCCACTAATGACTAGCTCGATGGCTCGAAACTCGCAAACTAAAGCATTCGGCATATTTTAATTGAACTCAATAATTCCACGTACGGGGAAAGGGACGTGTAATTGGGCTAAATAAATCACTCGGTTTTAAGCAAAATGCATAAATTGATCAATTATCGGTAACCGCACCGATAATTTAAGAACAAGTTCTTCTGTCATAAAATCCAGAATTTGACTAACTGGGCATTCGGCATAATCAAACATGGGTAAATAGGCAAAATGGGATAGATTTTGGGTTTTTAGGCGAAAACATTTTTGTCATAATCTGTAAAAGCCACATCGTCACGGTACAGAATAATTTAAAAATAATCCACATATTCGAGACTTGATTACAGACATCGTGTTTGTCAGGTCCACTAAAATAACGTTGAATGTTACATGCCCTCTCCATCACCCTGTTTGCCTGTTTAGGGTAGGATTTCGCTTGCCAAGTAACCCCGGTGCATAACTTGATAAATAACGTAAACACGGCATTTAAAACACAACTTGTCTGTATTCATATGTTTTTATATGTTTTTGTCTGTTTTCATATGTTTTTATCTGTTTTTGTTTGTTTTTGTTGCGGGTCGAGCTTGATCTTTTAGGATACGATTCACACAGGATCCAACGCTCGTAACCGTCAATCACGGAATCTAATTCCCCAATCACTGAGCGCGCATATTAATTTCAATTTCAGTCTTTTCAAACCACACGGTGAGCACGAGTAGATTAATGACCAAATGCAAACCAATCGGGATTCAGTCATTGTAATTTGTATTTTTATTTGAGAGAGCAATGTGAAGGTTTAATGTTGTGCATTTATTTATGTAAGAATCCCGGTCGGAGAGTGGACAATCGGAGCGTTTCCTCGAATTTACGGTGTCAAAACGGGCGAGTCAAGTGCAACCCTAAATCATGCGGTAAATAAATAAAATGGCAAGCCTAGCAAGCTAGAGTACCGAAAGGGCGTGTGGGAAATAGACCCACACGTAATAGAACCCCCGAATTTAGAATTTCAGGTTCCGTACAGACCATTGCCTTAGCATACTAAGTGTATCTTATTCCCCTAGACCCGGGCAACTCAACGGCCCTCGACCTTCGAGTCGTAAATAGGTAGTGGCGACTCCTTCTCACGTGCGTCCGTCGTGCGTCCCCGGGAAGGTGGACACTCCCAAGCCGCATTGCATTTAGGCGAGCGCATACGTGCCCCGACGAGACGAAATTTGGTTGCGCACACCAGACGTTGATTGTAAACTGTTTCGACATCCATCAAAATTAGAATACAGGGTGTATTTGGTTTTTAAAAAATTTTCAACTCTACTCAACTAAATTCCACTTATCTTCAATTCAACAACACAATCATCACTTTTTTCATTTTTTTAAAAAAATTTTAACCTTTCAATTCATTTTTTAATATTAAATTCTCTCAACTATTCATTACTGTTTTCACAATTCAACAACACAATCATTACTTGATCATTATTTTCTTATAACTATTCATAACTTTTTCTTATAATTTAACTATACAATCATTACAAACCAATTAAAACCAAAACTCAACTCAACTCAAAAACCAAACACATTCTTAATGATCTCCAACCAATTTGACTTCTTGTATGTGAGCACGAAACACTTTGTTCTCTGTAAATACCGAAGAAACTTGTTTTGCTACTTACCAAAATGATCCACATCGAATTTACTTAAGTATCTCCTAAACTTTCCAACTATGTACGTAAAGTTCAAATACGTACATACCTATGCATGCATTGGAATCCACCGCAAATGCATAGGAGATCTACTACAATTGTTTTTGTTCAAACTTATTATCGGGGCACTGATTGAGAAAGAAACTTATCTCCTTTAGCAACGGGGGTAGATTTGCAATCTTTCATGTAAATAAAATTACTCCCACTAGACTTATTGTATCTATATCCATCAATCGCATTCATCTCGAAACCAAATGGATGACAACTTGATGAAATTTATGACAATATTGACGAGATGCCTACTTTTGCTCGTAAATGAATTTGCAAACCATCTTCTTTGGGTCTCCCAAAACAAAGTTTTTGATTGCCCTTGTTCTTGAGGTTGTTGAATTTATTCTTCCGAAGTAGCCTCTTGAGACTGGATAAGGAGAACTTTAATATTGTCATGTTGTTCCGAATTTATTGCTTGATCAATATCAGAGACAACAACTGCTGCAGGAAGAAAAACAAAATCCCTCTTCAAAGACAACACCCTTATTCTTATCTCCCCCAAATTAAACATCCTCATAAATCGAGCATTCCTCATCCCAAATAATCACTTAATAGTAGGATCATAAAATCTATAAACCTTGGATCTTTCCGAGGACCCAACAAAAAATAGCAATTTACCGTTTTTGTGTCCAATTTCTTGAATTTGACATATTTGGCCTTGCCTTAGCTGGACAAGCCGAAAAACATAGATGCTTTAAGCTAGGCTTCTTACCTATCCATAGTTCATAAGGGGTTCTCAATACAGCATTAATTGGCACTCTATTAAATAAGCAAGCCACAGCCTTTAGTGCCTCTGCCAAAACTAATTTTGGTAAAGTGATAAGTGTCATGTTTCGTCTCTCAGCAACACCAATGATGTTGGGATTGTCTAACATGGTGTACTGTGAGACAATAACATATTCATATAGGGATTTAGCAAAATATCTTGGACTATGTTCGCTTGACCCATCAAATCCTCTACAGTATTCACAACCATGGTCAAATCTAACAGTCTTAATCCTCTTCCCAAGTTGGTTTTTAATCTCGGTCTTTATAGTACTTGAACACATCCAGTGCTTAACAATCCGTTTGATTTCAGAGTTAAAGTTTTGAATTAGTAACTGAGATTTTAATTGCGGAAAAGGATAAAAAAAAATTTAGCCGTTTGTGGACCCCACCTCCCCTTCTATCTCCCTGCCCCCCCACCCCACCCCAACTCAACCCGTGACTTTCAGTTGGATCATTTGACTGGTAGCCAAAATAGAAGCCAACCCCTACCCTCCCAATCTTCTTCTTCCCTTGCGACAGATTGCCGGCCCCCTTCTTCCTTCTCTGCTCTACATCGTTCAAGATTTTCTTTGCGAATCTGTCGATTCTACCCCACATTCCCAGTCCTCTGCGAACGCTTGAAGCCATCCCCTACCCCTGCAGCATTCGGTCGCCAATGCAAGCAGTGGACAAACGACGAATTTTGCCGGGCCCCTACCAGTGGGTACTCTTCTTAAGAGGCGTCTTCTTCACTTGCCACTTCCATATCAAAGTGAAAGGTAATTTCTTCCACCAATTTCATGTTATATTATGTGATTTTGCATCGTTATGGCGGGTTGGGGGAAGTTCTTTGCCCACACTGTTGGTTGAAGAAATATTTGATTTTTGCTCGATTTCCGTTTGATTGTTGTCTGTGTAGTAGTTGATTGGTGGATTTTGTTATTGCTGTTGGTGAATTTCTTAATTCCAACTGCTTCAAATGCGAAAATACTGATCTGTTTGGATTGGTTTTGTGTTGCTGACCTCCGTAGCTTGCACTAGTCACGTTCCCCTGCTTACAGGCAACACCTGTTCGATGAAATCTCTGTGAAGGGGTTTGATGAAATAGCATTATAATTTGTACGTCGTGTTTGGATTGGTCCTGTATTGCTTACATCCGTAACTTGCACTGGTCACGTTCCCCTGCTCACAGGCAGCACCTGTTCGATGAAAAAATACAAAATTTTCACATTTTATCAATTATAGCAGGAACTTTTTATTGACATAAAAATGTACAAATTATCAATTGATATCAATGTTAGCATGACTTTCATTTTTTCAATCGGTGGGTCTCAATGACAACCACTGCTCGCTCAATCAGAATTGCCCATGACGGTAAAGGTCTCCAATGACCTCAATTAGGGGGATGGTGGCCGCCAATGAGACTTCCATTACTTTATCCATTCATTATTTTCTCAATTTTACTTTTTCCTTTTCAAATTCAGGCAATGAGGATCTTATCGAGGCCCATTGCCACCCCTACCTCGATCGGAGGGTATGGCCATAGATTCTCGTTTAAATTAACGGAAATATTGAGGCGTGCTAAAATTAATACCAAACTAATAGTTTGTGCATTTTTAGGTCAAAAAAATTCGTGCTGAAATTGATAAAATATGAAAAGTTTGTATTTTTTTAGGTAATTAACCCAAAAAAATAAATTGCCTAACTAATGAAGAAAGAACGAATACAATGAAGAGAAGAGAGAGGAGGGAGAGGCGAGGGGGGAGAAAAATTGGGAGGAAAGAGTGAGTGAAAAAGAGAAGTTAGTGGGTAATATATGTGAGTAAATTTATCATCTTAATTCAGAATAAATGATTCTTATGTGATGATGATGATAATTAAAAGAATATACCTAACCTGATCTACCAAAAAAATCAAAAAGAAAAAAAAAGAAATAGAAAATGTAACATGAGAATATAGAAATAAGAAAGTGACCAAAGCCCCTCTAATTCTCTTTATAATCGTAATAATATAATGGATAATACAAAAGGCGGATTTGTTAGGCATAGGAATATATATGTATGTAATGAAAAAAAAACTTCTAAATAATAATGTCCACATATTGCCTTAGCAAAAAATTGGAGATTCTTGGGTTGTATTATTATATAAGAATTAAAAGAAAATATTTATAGATATAAAAATACAATTTTATATTCGTAATTATGTGATTATTATTAATTAAACTTATTTTTTAAGAAGTTTTATGGTGCACAATTTTCTCAAGAAGTTTTTAAGAAAGTGAATTATATAAAAGGCCTTCCTTATAATCTCCAAATTTCATTATAGTGTATAAATAAATATAAACGATAAGATAATGTATAAGATTACATCAACTAACACTAATTCTATAATATTACGAGAAGATATCGCATGTATTTTCAATATTTATTTTCTTCACGGTTATATAGAGATGAGTAAATCACCGATTTATCTCTCGAGGGATCGACATTACATTAAATGTACATATTAAATGAAGATCATATTATCTCGTCCGTCTATTTGCCACTAAAAAGTCAACGGAATCCTCTAATGTCCCGTAATTCGACCTGACATGACATTATTTTATTATTTTTTTCAGGAGTTATTATTTCATCCATCTCTTCTATTTATTTCTTGTTTTTTCTTTTAATTTTTTTTCTTTCCTCTGTAACCCGCGGGCCCTTGCTATCTGGATTCAATCGTTAACCCCCAAATCTCTGAACCACAAATCAATAACCCCCAAGTTCATGTCCCCCAGCTGCCTAACTCTAATCAAAGCACGTTAATCGAACTCATCGATGAATCGACCTGATCGACGATGGAGATAGAATTCGTTGCAGCTGTTCATTTGAGTCAATGCAGTGGCTCGAGCATGGTTAATGGAAGGGGCAGCCCCGGTGAGAGAAGGAGGACGATATCAGAGATGAGCAAAGGTTGCTGAGATGGTTGTCGGATTGAGAAGCCAAATTTTACTGAGGAAAGAGGCGGAGCAGACTGGAAGCAGCCGCTACGGTGGTCGCAGAAGATGGAATGAGGCAGAGGTCTGTTGGGTTGGCGATGGGAATTCCGATCTACCCCGTCCTCTTCGGCTATTGGAGAGATTAGTGAGGAGCCATCCCCCAGGAGAGGGAACCCGGGGTCCGACGATCGATTCAGGGACTTCATGCTGAAGAGATCCTACTCTTTCGGGTTCGAGAGGAGCATCGCCTCGGAGAGAATGCTGGTGGTGGAGCCTGCGACGACGTCCCTGAGGAGGTACCGCTGATGCGGGGGCGGGAGATTCCGGAGTTTGTTTTTGATCGATTTGAATGTATGAGTTTGTGTTTCATCATCTTCTTGGTTTTGTGAAGAGAAAGGGAGGACATATGAGATTGGACAGCGTGGACTCTGGAAATCGAGGGAGCAAATTTTCTGACTTTCTTTTTACATTTTTTATTTAAGACAAACTACTGTAATAAAAGGAAAGAACGGATATTATATTGTAACGAAATGCATAGAGAGAAATAAAGAATAAAAAGTGGTAAGAAATAATGAGAAATTAGCATTTCCCATCAAATTCTTAACGGAAGATGATGGAATGGGCAATATGATCTACATTTAATCGGTCAAGGTCAAAATTGATATAAAATATTTTTTGAGATCAAATTTAATGTAATATCGGATAAATTGTTAGTTTACTCTATATATAGGTATATATTCCTAATATCATAATAGTTAATTCTTAAGAAAAACGGGCAATTTGAACTTCTACTAACAAGGGGCATCTAGTTCCAGAATTCAACTTCTTGCGCTTGGTTCATGGCTGCTCTTTGGCCCTCCCTCCTGCCCCCATCTTTTGAGAATTAGCAAATAGTTCGATCCCATCGCGTGCCTTCTTGAGATATCTGCAAGACTGACTTGGAATTTTCCTTAATTGCGCAAACGCTAATTGACTTTAGAAACAGTGTAAGCCTAGCAAGTCTAGCATAGGTTTACTAGTTTGATTTCAAACAAGTTAAGCTGATCGATTACGTCAGTCAATAGTTATGCACGTATTCATCTCATTCTAATTTACAGTCAGATAATTGCTTAAGAATTCATGACCTCGCTTGTAATTATATGGATCACTATGCTTCTCAACTTAAGCTTCCTTTTTACCCTTCTTGTATTTTATCTTTGAAATGTTTTCAATGTGGCCATCGTCTTGACAGGAGGAAGTCTGTATTCACGGCCACTGGCTCTCTGCATCAACTTGTTTTCAGCTTGCATGTCTAAAACATCTATTATTAGCAAGTATTGACTTAGCTTCAACATGTGCGTGTTTATCCATGCCATCTCCCAAAATAAATTGTAACTGCTGCAAGGAATTTGAAGTTAATTTCTGCTCCTTCGGAAGCCCTTTGAGTTTGTGTGGTAAAATCTCGTAGTGTAAACCATTTGTTTATAGACAAAAACATAATTTACATAAATATCTATCCAGTCTTTATTACCTTACCTGCTATTTCTAGTTTCGAAAAACCCACCTTCATCTTATTGTCATCTCAAGTATCTATTACATGGTGAAACTGTCATCTCATATGGTTGTTGTTATCACATTTGGGCGACTTATGAGCTATAGTTAACGTCCAGCGTTAGGAAAAGCTCAGTCATTCTGCAAACTCTCTGTCAGGCCGCTCAGACAGCGACTCCAGCACGGCCAACTTCTTTGTTCTTCTATGCATCTTCTTCTGATAGACTCAAGGATCATCCTGCCAAATTGAATCAATTAGCAGTATTGATCAGGTCCTGCACTGTGGCGGCAATTACCCACTTTGTTCAACTCTTGTACTTTTTCGACCTGAAGTGCAGCCAAGGTCACCTTACGAGATTGATGATTCAATTAACATTGATAGGCTTATGCCTCGAGGAAGATGTGCCCCCTTCGATTTTTCTGAAAGACTTATCAGTGGAAACGTCAAGCAGGGTTCAAGAGAGAAATATGAAAATGGGAATGCAGCTGTTGATTCTTCCCTCGCATGTAATATAATCGAGAATTATCATCGCTGTCCCCCATGTTTGAAAACGAAGGGGGCAAAACTCCTCAGATACATTCGTTTTGTGCTTCAAAGTCGAACGGTTTATTTGCATGATATTGTATAGAATGAAAGCCGAACTCTCGCATTGATTCGACGAGCAAGAAAGTTCCACTACCCTATACGTTGAGAGAAACAAGGCTTTTCCATGTACGAATGGACAGAGTAAGCTGCTTGTGCCCTTCTAGTGCACAGAAGTCGAATGGCATCCGTGCTCAGTCTGTACCCAAACAGCGCCAGCTCTCTTTCCACTCGCCATGAGAATATTACTGTGTTTACTGTAAGCCTGAGGACGAAGCGAATGCAACATAGGTTCCTACGTTTGCAAGTCGGATCAATACTTCCCCGATGTTATTGCTTCTCATCCGAAATTCCCAGCTCGGGTTTGTCAAAAGAACAGCACATATCGTGAAGCAGAGCGGGGTTTTGGTACACGCCAACTATCGGATTCCAACTATATTATCATTCACTGATAGAAACCAAACCAGGACAATTTGTTAATCCAAACTCAACTCAAAAGCAACATAGCGAGAACTTTATGAATGCGGTGAATGCCTCGTCTTGCATTCAGTAGGGCCCTTCCCCTATCTATATACAATATTACAGAAACAGAGACGATTTATCGAAATGTGCTGAGTAGGATGGAGTAGATCTCTGATTGTAAGATCTTTCGAGTCACCATCAAGATCACGTGACAATTGGCACTACATCATGTTGCAAACCCCGTTCACGAAGCCGAAAGGATTTGAATTCATGGAAAGTCACGAGCCATATATTTATGATTTGCATTTATAATTGATTGGGTTTGATTATTGAATATCTATAGACGAGTTGTCCACTAGAGAAACCACCGTTTTCAGCTTTACCATCTCCGGTTAGGAGGAAAATTTGGATTGGAAAGTTCATCAGCTCTCCCAAATGAAAACTATAAAAGTAGTCTTAAAACCATGAAGGCCTCCATCATCTCGAGGTGAGTAATTTATATTACAAATCGATTAGTTGGGAGATAATTCGACATTAACTAGAAAGCGAGGTTTCCGTGCAAATATGTCAAGAACTTTCTACTGTTGAAATATATACAGTGATGTAATACTTTTTTTTTTTTTTTGCTAAAACGAGATATCCGGACTTCGCCCCACTAATTTCCAAAGCTCCGTGAACTCCCGGCGACTCACAAAACAGGTAATCACGTCAAAGGCGCTCTGGTGGCTCCTAGGAGTTTCAAACCCCGAGATCAAGTGCATACTTAAACTCCTCCTTACCACTAGGCTAAAGAGTTTACAGTGATATAATACATGAAATCTGATATATTGTTCAGCCTTTCTGTCTCTCTTTTTTTTTCTTTTTTTTAATAGTTCATTAGTCTTTTTGTTCGTGGAATGGAATTAAGTACATTCACTTGAGTGAGCTGAATATTAAGATCGCTCAATATTTTCAAGGTAAGGGATTATTTCCATATATAACGCTATAAATATGTAGAAGTCTAAGTAAGAAATTAACTTTATAAAGGCTATAATGGAATAACTTATACCTTAATATTTGATTGGCTTTCAATACGATAACCAATAACTCGGCCTGCACACACTCGCAAGCCTTTCGCCTAGCTTTACTTAAGCATGCATTCCTTGTCATCAACTAATGAATATCTGGAGAGCTCTGCATCAAAGCTAAGAAAGCAAAATTGGTGCCATCTTGCTTGAGCCAGAATTTTTCTGAAACATAATGATTCCACATTTCTGAAGGCCACACCTATAAATCAGTCATTTTTTACAATACAAGATAGAAAATTACAAACCATTCTTCTATAATAACTTTTCTACTGAAATCGGGCAAGTCGGTTAATCTGTATTCAACAAGAGGGGTACTGCAGATAAGCACTGCTTCTAAATTCATCTATAATGCCATCATTCATGCCAAAAATAACTCGAAGAGCAAAGGCTATGTAAGGACAGTTGCTTTCCCTTAGACAAGAAGAGCAAATAATAATAGCAGCCGTAGCAGAAAACTGAGCATAATGAACTCAGAGATCTGCTCTGTTTGGGTACCGAGGGAACGGAATAACATCTCTGATGTTATCAATACCAGTAGCAAATAGAATCATCCGCTCAAAACCTAACCCAAAACCACTGTGCTTTACGGTACCATAACGTCGAAGGTCAAGGTACCATTCATAGGGTTCGAGAGGCAGCCCCATCTCTGTAATCCTGTCAGAAAAAAAAAATGCCAACAAATTTAAAAACAAAAAACAAATAAGGAGAACTGCAGATCCAACAAAAATTTGGAGGTCCTTTCAGAATCAATTAATTTTTGCACCTTTAAGTTTGTCTGTATAGGTTTTAACAATCTGCACCATGCTGTTCTAAGTTTGGCGTTGAGACCCTTTTTTTCTTTTAACAACTTACCTTCAAGTGCCAAATTTTGTTCTACTTAGCACCATATAGCTAACACTATTCTTCCTGACTATACATCACCTCTCAGCAACTCATTCAATCTCGGCAACCTCACCCTCTTTTTCTTCCTGGCGCAGCTTTCTAAAATGTGTTGTGGATTATACATGGAATCAAATAAAAATTAAAGTTATGTACTATTCAGCATGCGCGACCTTAAACTCAAGACTACAAGGCAAAGATAAGTGACATGAAAACTTCAAGGTGCAAACCGGTCTGCAAGCAAAACTTGAAAGTAGAAAAGATGGTTTGCAGTTAAAACAATGCATCCCAAATTAGCCAGCACCTTATGTCAAGTTCCATAAGAGCAAGTAAAAGCGACTTGTTACCTGTCCCTGATAATCTCGTAGCGCTCTTCCCTTTGGCTTCCACCAATCAGTTCTCCCACCTACAGTCCCAGGAATCAGTAAGACTGATTTCTTAATATACGAGTTTTACAGTAGAAGAGTGGACCAACCTTGGGTACAAGGACATCCATAGCTGCCACAGTTTTCCCGTCATCATTAAGCTTCATATAGAACGCTTTAATTCCTTTAGGGTAATTGTACACGATAACGGGCTTTTGAAATATCACCTCGGTCAAGTATCTGTAGTTGGACAATAATATCTTTAGTACCTATCACGAGAGCAAACATTGTTCTAATCAAGAAGCATACCTTTCATGTTCAGATGCTAGATCCATTCCCCATTCCACCTTATTCTCAAACTCTTTACCACCCTTTACAACCTCCTCTAGCATGGCGACTGCTTCCGTATATGAAACCCGCTCAAAGGGAGTAGAACCACCATTCTTAGTCGATCGATGCAGCCTTTGTCATAGTTCTTGGCCAAGAATTCCATGTCATCAAGACAGTTGTCAAGCAACCATTTGCACAGAAATTTCACGTACGCCTCCGCGCAGTTCATATCGTCCTTCAAAAACATCAGGAATTTAATAACTAAATTTTCCCATATTCAT